>NC_092360.1:18785987-18813401 GCF_030848805.1 Temnothorax longispinosus | reverse complement strand
ACTCTCTAAATCTGAAACAGTGAATAGTCACTGATTAGCAGTGAATATTCACTGAAGGCATCAGTCTAAAGTATGCCACTGACAATCAGTGAAATTCAACTGAAAAATTAGTGAAACTTAGAATGCTGTATAAATCAGTGAAAGTATACTGATTTACTCAGTGAAAAATTCACTTTTTGATTAGTGAACGTACTACGCAAAAAAATTAGCTACTATAATAAATCTAGTCATAAATATGGACAGCTAACATTTTTTTACAGCAAGAGCTCTAATTTTGCTGAACCTTTTGCTACTTATTGTTAATAATAATTGCAAAAAGAACTATTGCTAAATTAATAGCTCTCACTGTAAACGATCTAGCTATCCATATTTACGACAAAATTTGTAGCTAATTTTTTTTCTGTGTGCATTTCATATGTGCTAATACTAAAATATATGATATAATTAGTGGATTACTGGTAGTGGATTAAAATTACAAAGCAAATTAAAAGCTGGTTAAAAATATTATATTTAATCTTAATATAAAGAATATTTTAATGTATTATATTTTTTGAATATATATTAAAGTCTTAAAGTATATCTTAATGAATAATATCTTAATGAATAATATATTAAAGAATATTTTAATAAATATTATTCTCTTCTCTGTTACTTGGCTCTCCAACTTCCGCGTTATAAATGTTAATATGTAAGGAAGAAACAATACTTGACGGTTGGACATTAATTTCATAAACAAAGCTTTCAATGAAATTATAAAAATTTAAAAGAGAAGGTGGATATGAAACGTGGAGTACTTGATACAATTTGAATAACAGATCAAATGCTGCTATAGAAGTTGCTCGATGCGGAAGATTAAGGAACCATCCGTCACCCTGAACGAAGAAAGTGGCCCTTTGTTGACCTCGGATGCACATAATATATGGTTGTATGTTGCCATTCGCCTCAGTCCTTAAGGTTTTTTCAGTATGAGGAAGATTTGTTCCTTCCTGTAGAACAAAGATGTACAGCGATAATTTGCAAAATGTATTCCTTTTATTATAAATACGTGGTGACATCTAAAAGCTTAAAAACATACTGGCAAAATTTTTATGAGATGGGGATTTGGTACCTCAGCATTCGGAATGTTCTCATTATCTTTTTTTTGCAACTGTAATAAAGAGGATGTGTGAAATTACCTTTAAAAAAAATATTAATAGCCTAAAGTAAAATGAAAGAACCTACTCACTTTTTTCTTGCTACTTCCTTTGCCTTTTCCTCCATTATTTTTTCGTGAAGAGTTTGATGGAGGCAAAAGGAGAGTCAGAACAATCAGAGCTCGTAAATCGTCTGAAAAAAAGAAAGAAACACCAGGCATATTGTGAAAAATTTCACTTTTTAGTCAGAACTACTCCGGTCAATAAGTAAATTTATCAGTAAATAAAAACAATTTATTAGTCTAAAACACTCACCATCATTAACTGGCAAATTGTTAGTTTTTTTCATGATATCTGGTCTATATTGTGTGGCGTAAGCAAGAATTTTTTTAGTATAAAAGGAAGGGAATTTGCCCAAAAAATTGTCTTCACAACCCGAATAAATACCAATAAAGTCTTGTTCTATCTGAAAAATAAAGAAATCATATCCGCACTAGTAAATCGTCTGACAAAAAGAAAGAAACACAAGCATATTGTGTAGTAACAGTAATCCCAAAATTGAAAGAGCTGAATTCAAACTCACCATTTCACCACGGTAGTCTAGGAGGCGCGGATATTTTTCAAAAATATTTGATATAGTAGGGCCAGAGTGTACGATCCATTGCCTTCTATTTGAGAAAGTTTTGTTAAGACAATTTTTTATACATTCTTTATTGCTGTCGGATGGCAACTTATGTGTCATCCACGATATCTAGAACCAAAAATATAAATTAGAATAATTATGTTGCGTACTTAGACAAACTTTATTTAATTTAGAGATTCCAAAATATACATATACTGACAAACCTTTTCCTCCAAAATGGCTTCGTTAAGAAGCACTGAATCAGTATCTAAATTTTTAGAACCTTCCTTTAAGCATTGTGCTTTTCTTTTCATTGCTATTGCAGAGTATTTTTTTTTTTCAGGGGAGAGTTTTGCGCGGACTGTCCACAGTCGATATTCAATGAATCCCTGTTTAGTTTTGGGATCGTAGTAATGTTCCTAAAAATATTACATTGAATATTAATAATGTATCGTGATATATTAGTCGTGATAAATATTACTGAATATCATTCTATTAAACTTACATATCCTTTACATCCTTTCACATTATTTTTTAGTAGGGGGAATTCAGAAACAATAGCACTTGCAAGTAATATTTTTGTTTTATCCGGAGGATAGCTAAAATAAAATGCCATTACATTTCATGCACTATTATGATAGAGCTCAAATGAAGAAGTTACTACTTACTAAGAAATATCTACTTACTAATTATTGTTTTGTGCTGAAATAAGCTCAGCCACGACAATACGCACGAGAGCTCTTCTATCGGACTCATTAAAAGAGCCTTTATGTGCAGCTTTTAATATAGAGGCACCTTGTACATGGTTTTCAAGTGTTTTCTCTACAGTTCCATAGCGCTAAAAATAAAAAAAAGAGAAATAAAGAAAAACTCTTAGAGAAAATACACAAAAAATCTCAATTTTAAATTCATATCCAAGAATGTAAAAATTTTACCGAGAATAAGTTTACGTTCACTTCTGATTGAGACAATTGCTGTGTAGAGGAGGAAAACGTTGAAAACTGTTCGGGATGATTCTGCAGTACATCACTTTTGGAATTAAGTATTTCAGCAGAACTAGTAGTAGCGATTATTTTATCGGATATTTGCGATGAGTGTTGGCTCGATGTTGTTCCAGTATTTTCAGCGGACATTTGGGTTATAATGTCCTCTACTTTTTCTCCTTGCAGCACTTCATGTACAGTATCAATAGGAAAGCTCCCCAGTATTACCTGAGAAAGAACAGAATGTAAAAATAAAATATTAATCTCTCTAATAAAATATGAAATTAAATTGCAGTAATTTAAGTTATAGATTTTACTACGCATAGTATACAAAGCAAACTTACAGTTGATTTCCATTTTAATTCCTGAAGAAATTTTATTATTATTTTCCTGGGCCCCAATTTAATTCCTAGTTCTTTTAAATCTGGATCTGATAGCTCTAAGAGAGCTTCCCCATTGATACATTGGTCTGAAAAAAATAGAATATTCATTGTAACATCAATGAAAAATAAAGATTTTTTTCCAACACCGAGAAAATAAGGATTAGTTATAGTTTGTGCTAGACAAAATAAAATAGTAAACAGTAATTTAAAAAAAAAATAAAAATAAAGAACTTGTAGATAATAGAATAAAATATACCTGAAGACAACATTATATTAATAAAGTTAATTTCACAAAAAAAATATTACACATGTAAACAAATAAAGTGGATAGTTACACTTTTCTGCGATTGCAAAAAATACACACAATGAAAACAAAGCAATTCCACAACCAACCACTTGAGAGATATACTCACTTTTACAAAATAATGTGGCGAGGACTGATGTAAAGACCATTAGAGGTTGGCTCTGTCCATGGACTAAATGGTTTAAAGTGGGCAAGTGAAGAAACTGAGACAAAATGTAAAGCATGATCTGTATCTCCAACTTCAATGCAAAATGCATTAAAATGAGGATCAAAAATTGTAGTCTCACAGCGAAAAATTAGAAAATACACCTTATTTTCTCTTAAGAGAACTATTTCTACGATTTTTCCAAATATAGGGAGATTTTCTCTTCGTTTTACTGCAGCCTTAAGACAAACAAACAGACTAGGTCTGAATTCTACTCCATTAACTTTAATACTCTTGGATCGAAATACGTTGTCTGTATCCACATAGCCTAATTCCAGAAGAAATTGTCTGCTTTGAGTTTCCTGCACATGACAAGTTTTACCACTCAGTGTATGCACTCTCTTGAGTTTGACATCACCTGCTCCCCATTTTGAACTCTGAACACATTGACATACTCTGATTAGAGTCTTTGGAGGATTCTTGAAATTGTGAACATTTTGAGCTCGCAATTTAATTTCAGCGTGTTTTGCTTCAAAACGCATGCAAAAATAGCATCGTAGAGGGCCTGCCCAAAGTATACAATCTGCATAATGAATAAGATGATGGAACTTGTTAATGCAATTGATATTGGGAAAGAGTTTCCGAAATGTATTCATAAAATCTTTTGTCAGGGTTCGCAGATATGGCATCAAAGATCTTGTTACTCTTGGAGCCAGCACTATTTCCATAATTCTTAGTAATAGTAATATTAGATCTATGTGTTCATCTCCTCTGTCAATTTTTTCTGCAACCATGAATGGAAAGGCTCTTAACAGTACCCATATCTGCATTGCCTTTTGGCTTAGTAAATGATCATTTTTTTGGAGCATATTTATAGAAAAATTTGCGGATGGTTTGTTCTTGTTTTCCACAAAGCCATATTGGAATGATGCAATTTTGCTATTAAAGTAATCAACAGTAAATTTTCTTGTAATACAAACGTAGTGATGAAGTACAAGTTTTAATATCATAGGGCCTATTCCGCACAGAATATCATGCATCACATCAAAAATTTTATTCCTAGAGGTATGAAAATATCGTGACTTGTTAAGGCAACAGTCATCTTTCAAACCAGTTGCTGCCATGGATGGAGCAGAAAAATTATGCCTGCGTAAATACTCCAGATGCTCATTGAATACTTCTTCAGTCCTTTCATTGCCTAATCCTGTTCTTCCAGCATGCAGGTCTTCTCTAGAGTATAAGCACATTCGGCAGAACTTGTTCGCCTTAGGTCCAAGCATATTAAATACCTCATGCACAGCTAAAGTGTCTCCACAAAAAGCAGTTATTGTCGCATGTAAATTAAATTCCTCATCATGAAGCATAATTTTAACTCCGTCATCGCTTTCTAACTTCTCTAAATCACTCAAAAAGGGGGACAATATTTGACCAAACCCATACTTTTTGACATCTGCATCAGAACATAACAGGAGAACGTGTATACTTCCTAAATCAGAATTTATATGAGCCGGAATATTTTGAATTGTATAATAGAAAGCGCCCAATTTGTGGATTCCTGTTTTAGATCCAAGAGGGTTAACAATTTCCAACTCGTCATAATAAAGCTGTATCCGTAAGGCATGCCTATGTATCTGGAAAAGGGGGTGATTTTTAAAATGATCTCCATCCACAAATGAAGCTAGAATACCATTCGCTGATGGCTGTTCAGAAAGTATAGCTTGTTTGACTTCTGCGTTTGACATTACCAACTTCAAAGTATCTATTATTGGCACATATTGACAAGTTTCAAGTACAAATTTAGGTATATAAGTTCCAGTTTCACTATCTAATGAATTTTCCATGCGGTAACCAAGAGGAATCTCTACGGGCTCGATATAACCACAGCTAGTCTTTAATGCCTTTATTTGATTCTCCAAAGTACGGAAATTATCGAAAGGATTTTCAAAATCAAAATTAGAAAGTAGTTCAACAACTTCAGGGTCTTCAGTAGCATTTCTTGCTTGAAAATAATTGACAACTTTTGTTTTCAAGGAACTAGCTAAACTCAAGACCACTTCCTCTAATTCATCTAAAACGTTATTCAAAATAGTGGTACTCATAGTTCCCTTGGATTGAAGTCTTGCAATTAATCTGACAATCGAAGCATATAAATCAAAGTTTAGATTTTCGTTGTCCACTTCTTCCACTGCAGCGTCATGTGCATGAAATTCATCGTTATCGTCAGGAATTGATTCGTCGTCAGGAATTGATTCGTCGTCAGGAATTGATTCGTCGTCAGGAATTAATTCATCATCAGGAATTAATTCGTCGTTAGGAATTAATTCAGGCTCTAAATTATCATCACATCTGTATCTATGACACCGACGTATGTGCCTTCTCAATGTATAGAAATACATAAACGTTCGACGACATCCATCTTGGCCACATTCAAAACCATTTTTCCCCATTCCCCGCTGAATTGTAAGTCCATGAGAAAATTGTAAATGCCTAACTAAACCATTCAATCCATTGGGGACATTATGGTGGCATACATAACAATTCAGACGATCCATATCACTTTTCGCAAAACGCTGCAACAACTTCAGATCGATATCGATATTTGAATCCAAAACTGTTACGACTCGTCTGAAATGTTAGAATTTACAAATAACCACTGAGAGATCACATATTCCATGTTACGAGATACGCTACAAATGCTTCGTAGCATTCATCTTCTCCTTGTTTTTAATGAAGAAAGAAGGAGAAGAAGAACGCTTTAAAGCATCTGAAGCGTCAAGTGGACCGCAGCTATTATTTACGATCTTTCAGTGATCATCTCTGAGCCTCAACTGTACAGACAAATTCTATGAGTTTCGACAGTCATCAGTGTTTGTTAATCAATATGATATTAAAAATCAGGAATATAATTACATCTATAACAAGAATTACAAAAGCCCTCTGCATGAAAAAAAATGTTGGCTCACTCATTCAGAATGCTCACCCAAAAAAGCATTAGCAACTATATTGTCTTGTGTAAGATCCAATATTTTCTCTGCTACCTCGCTTGGCGACCATTTCGTAATTTCACCCATATCCACAAAATTTTAATAATTGAAGATTATCTGAAACAAATTGAAATGTATATCCAGCTAGACAACTTACACATATTAAGTACATGAGTAATAATAGTATATAAAATAATAAAAATCAGATATAATTTCGCCAAAATGCGTTCTCTAAAAATATATGTTATTATGCAGTACACAAAGTGCTGTAAAAATTGCTGTTTCAAAATTCTAGTAAATTTTATAAAATGCCAAAAATATGTTATTAAAATAACCGCATATTACCGCATTTTTTGCGAAATATAATACTATAAGTACATCATTCAAACATGTATTTACATGTATTTACACTAAATACATAATTTATTCAAACTGGCCTGGCACGCGACAACTCTTCATCGAGGTGTACTCACGTGTTCGTAACTACTCTATTAATTCCTTCTGGTCGGACGTGCTCGATTCCTAGGATGTGATAGACCTCACGAACGAGAGGACCTTCATGAAGAAGCCACCGGAAGACGGAAGACTCTCGACAAGGAGAAGCAGAGCAAGCAGGACGTTGCTGCGTTGACAACGGAGAACGAGGAACCGACGCCGCCGATTGACGTCGAAGTGGTCGAACGTTAGGCACGCAGGATCCGTATGGGGCAACGCGTGCTGCAAATCGCGTCGATCCTGCTCAAATTTATTCCAACCATGTATTTACATTAAATCATATCTAAAAAAGTATACGTAAATTATGTGTATATGTACGCCGGCACCTAACCTAACCTTGCCATGTGCTGTTAGGGAATTGGCGCGCGAATATCGGTTTTGTATTTAATAATGCAAAAACTTTTACTTACCACCAATGTATACTTATCAATAACGAAGATATAATGCATATATCACTTCTCTTCACTGATATTATATTATCATGTATAAGACGCACGCACGAGCATGTTCTCTTGGAAGCCACTATAATAATAAGTGAATAACGATATAACACTGACGAATCTGTGAGCTTTGCCGTTCTCGCTGATTGCGCAGCGCGTTCGGTCCTGTTTCACTGTTTTATTAGCGATGCAAGATGTCACTGATGGAATCAGTGACTTTTCCACTGATTCAATTATGCCACATAACATATCTCCGAAGAACTATTTAAGAAAACAAATCAGATTCAGATTTAACAACGAAAATAATGAGAGAAATAAAATTTTTCCTGATGATTTCTCCAGAACATTAATTAACGTATCTACCAAAATTATGCGTTGCACAGAAATCTGTCGAGTGCAAAGCATTTCGTCGAATCTCGTTTGCTCGTATATAGTTAAGATTACGAGAGTTCGAAACATGATTTTTTTTGACGATTTGATGAGGCGGATTATGTGCTTGATATTGAGAAAATCGTCATGGAATTGACCATGAAGCGCGAAAAGAGAGTATAAACCGTGCAGCCGCACATACGCATGCCTGCCAAAATCAACGGGGCTCCACCAAAGTCAAGTTCGACCGTCCTACGCGGCTGCGAACGAGAGTCGAAGGTCGCGGAGGAGACGCGATTCGGAGCTCATTGACGCGAACGATTAATTGAAAGCGCGCATCAAGATCGTCGCACCACACTGAGAGGCGAATATGCAACTATAGAGTTGAACGATCCTCTCTTCCCGATTCTTTCCCTTTTGAGACTCTTTGCTTTACGCTTGGACGTGTTGAATAAATTAACCAGAAGAGATAATAAGATTTACATATAAAAGCATCCGTGAAAGTAATTGTGCCAGGCGATATCCTACGTCGCTTCGAAAGTTAATTAAATGAATATAAATCGAGTCCTGTCTCACCCTATACCATCCAGCTATTAAAAAGCGATTCCACACTTTCGTGACACGTGTTCTTTCTCAAGCTAGACATCAGTTACATTTTTGTTAAATTGAAATAGTCTCTTTGTGCGTCATGCGAAAGTTTTCATGGACAGCAGCGAAGCCAGACTTTGAAAAAATATTCGCGAAAATATTCCACACGTGTAAATCCGTCATGAGGTCGTATTTTTCTGACAGTTTTATCGACTATATCTCCAAAATGTTCCCGCACGCGTTATTGCATCCTTTGTCAATAAAATCGGAAGATAAATTGGAAAATTTTTAAGTGCATGAGTAAAGTATTAATAAATATTGGTGCGCATTATTTAATTAGTAACTCGATATTTAAATAATACTAATTTTTTTTAGAATAATAATGCGAAGCCAAGTTTTCCAATGTTTAAAAGAAAAATTGCACAAAACGATCTCTGAATATATCATAAGTATTATACTGTTTACAATAAAAATTTATGAATAATTTAAATAAATTTAAATAAATATTATCGACAATTTAATAGAATATTTTTGTGCGTTGCGTCGCAGTTCTACTTTTTATTTTTGCCCGTACAATGCTGCAATTCTCCTATAAAATGTGCGAAGTAAATAGAATCATTAACGATCTAATATCTAGTTGATGCGATCGAGCACCCAGTATCGGTAGTTACGAAACGCGTAACGCAATATGGCGTTGGCTAAAAATAGAAGCGCACTCGATATGTGCAAACTCACCTCGTCTCCGCTGGGCTTCATTAGCCTGACCTGCTGCGTTATTTAATGCATCCGTGTACATTATAGGCGAGCGTCGACGTTGCTGGATCCTCGCGAATGGCATCGCGTCACGTTCGTATATCCGCGCGGACAGCGACATTTTGCGTTACTTTTGTGAAATTTCACGCGAAAACCACCGAATGAGAATTCTTAGCAGACATTCTGTTGCAAAAGTATTAAAGATAGTTCTAATTTTTTGAAACTACAACGACGAGGCTTTACGTGCGCATTTCCAAAGATTTAAAAATTTCGTATTTCATATTTATATTTCAATACTTTTAATTTGGACAAGATTAAGACTGCATCTTTTACATAGCTCACGGAATTTATTTTCACTCGTAAGTAATTCACAAAATTGTTTGGTGGCTTGGTAAATTTTGTCAAAACAAATTCGAAAAAAGTGCACGAGAAGTCTGTCCATAAAATATCGTCGGATGTTTTTGAGTAATTCTTAGGCTGCATATGACTTTCACCATCTTTTTATCAAAATAAATGTGCGTGACTCGACAGATGACACAGTTTCGATTGAAACGACTCGCGCCGGTGTAAACGCCACAATGGAAAATCGTCACGGTGGGATGCGATTTATAAGTGTAAGAGACGCGTAAATAAGACGAATATATTTCAGTAGCTAGGGTTGCCTCGTCTTGTTCAGCGCGCGTGCATCTACGGGTCGCGGTAACGTCGGATACATCGCTGCGGTCCCATCGTATTGCATGGGTCATCGCGGCGCGGCAAAAGTGCACGCTCTATTAATATAAATGCCGAGCGTGTGCGTACATACATACGCGCGCGGCACGGCGCGGCCGCGTGCGCGCAAAATTCAGCGCGCAACAAACGCGCTATTTCGGGGGCCGTATATACCGGACAATTATATTTCGGAGCGTGCGGGCGTGCAGAGGCGGACTATGTTATTTTAGAACCCTTGGCGCAAATTAATTTTGTGGGCTTCCTGGTTGAGACGTCACGAGAAAGCTTGTATCAAGGAAGACTCAAAGGTCGCTGTAAATATCACTTAAATTACCATTTAAATGATAATTGTAGCTAAGATAACATAATATGTATATAAATAAAGTAATAAATATGTTACAAAATATATTTAGAGATATTATAACAAATATATATATATATATATATATATATATATATATATAATTTAAAATAAAAAGACGATTATCGTGTAAATAATTATGTAATTGTTTTACGTGGTAATATTAATACAAATAAAATATCAAAATTTTTCTCCTTTTGAAGCCTAGAGACCCCGCGGTAAGGGTCTCTCTTGTAGTCTATAGTAATCTGACACTATACAGGCGTGTTATCCGGATGTCACGAATACAAATGCATATTGCGTTATGTTTCACGGTATCCTCTCGTCGTCGACTCGGTGGTTGAATCGCGCGTTTCGAACCGACCGTCGGGAATTCGTGCGATGTAAGCGGCATTCCGGAATTCTTGGCATCACGACGAAGACGCGTGTCTCCGCGGTTCGCGCGATATTCTATCGATTATAATTTGTTTGGTTACGGATTATGATATTTTACCGTTCGTACCAGAAGATATGAAAAGACGATGAAAGAGAAAGAAACTTTTCTGAATTAAAGTATCAAAATATGTGTGAACTTAAAAACTTTGAATATGTAGGTACATATCAAATTTTGTACTCTAGTTCCAGACAATTATAACTGTTAACGAATCTAATTCGATGGTTCAAGCTAGTTGTTCATACCTTTAATAAAACAAGACAAAACGTCATTACTTATACTGAAAGTGATGCAATGTCATTTGTAAAAAGGATTATTTATTTCATATTTCGATAATTTTCTATAAGCACGTAAACTTGTAAAGTTACTAATAAACAATAAGCAATATAAAATAATAAACAATATAAAAAAATGTAACGTAAAAATCTAGTTACATAAAATCATTATAATATATAAATAAAGATATAACAAGACAAAAGCAAATTTATTAAACAATCTATGTATTAGAGAGATATCTGTAACATCCTTTTATATACCAATATTATAATTTAAACGTTTTATTTATCTAATATTTGATTTAATTAAAATTAAACACTTGAGTTTAACTTTTATTTAGCTTTCGTTATTCATTTATTCGCGTTTGAGACAGTTTTGTCGCTTACGGTATTACATAGGTAGGTGAAGTTATCAAAAAGTGATTCCACACTTTTATAACACGTGTCCTTTTAGACTGACTAGGCATCAGTTATATTTTTATTAAATTGATAATCTCTTTGTGTGTTACACAAAAGTTTCATGAACAGCAACGAAGCCAGACTTTGAAAAATATTCGCAAAAATATCGTGCACACGTAAATCCGCTACGAGGCAGTTTTCTGACAATCCTGTCGGTTATATTTCCAAAATATTCCCACACGCGTTACACTTTTTTTTGTCAATAAAATCAAACGAGCGCGCAATGAAAATTGATTATTCAACGTATATTGACGAAATAAATGCGAAAATTATGATCGATGACGCGGACTTCGAGCGTGTTCCGCAACAGCAATACATTTTCTATGTAAATTTATTACATTTCGCATTTAATTTACCTGATCATATTTTATTTGGCGTATACATGTAAAAATCATTAAAATTATTCACGATTTGTAAAAATCAAAATCGGTGTGATTGTGCTCGGATGCACGTTATGCTAATTATCCTGTTGATAAATGTAACAATTTTTGCATATTTACAGTACTAAAATTTAAATTCACTGGAAGTATAGATAAGTATCCAGTTCGATAGCTCAATGTCGTCAAGCATGTTGTTAAGCCTTGTGTCCATGATGTTAGAAATCGCTCCGAAATCTCGGGTGGCGAAAGAATTGACGAATCACATTTAAACAATTTTAAACAATTTAAATCAATGCCATTGATTAATTCTTTTTCTCTGTCCGAAATGTCGAGGCGATTTCTAACATAGTGGGCACAAGACTTTAAAGATACAATTTGAAGAATCGCGATCTTCGAAATTCTACGTGGTACAATGCAGAGATAAATAATAGAGATTATATATACTTTCGCGATGATCGATACGATTCGCGATGATCAGATGGTATGAATTTAAATGCGTTGGACATCATCAAATCTTCGAGTCTAACATTGTTTAATCGTCTTCTTGATCAAACCACATTAATTATCCCAAAAATAAGGCACACAGGCAAAGAGAGAGGAAGAAAGCTGCTTTATCGTTCTTAATGTGCATTAATTGTAATTTGCCTGATTAACTAAATGTTATTGCAAGTAATGAATACACTTTCCGCGCGCAAACTCTCGTATACAAATGTATATATATACGTATTTATAAATATGCACACACATACACATACCTTTTGCTGCAATTGCGCTCGTCGACGGATGCTCGCTGGTCATCCTGGTGTTTGAATATCCCCCGTACCACACATTTACCCTCTCGGAACGTTCAATCACTATTTACTTCTGCATCGTATCGATTTTCTGAAAGATATGAAAATGCAAGATTAAAAGATATGGCGATACATTATGCGAAAGTTCAATCATTATAGACAGCGCATGTCATATATGTATATATCCAATAAAAAAATAAAAACATGATTATGATATTGTAAAACAGAAGTTTGCTGTATATTAGTAAACGTTAGTTCAACGCGGCAATGTATAAGGGCCCGGACACACACTTCTGCACAACGCATAATGCGTAAGCATAAGAAAATTGATTGGTCCATACACATGTGCATAAGAAAATAGACCAATCAGTTTTCTTATGCTTACGCATTATGCGTTATGCAAAAGTGTGTGCTCCCCGCTTAAAACAAAATTTATTACAATAATCCCGATGATTATGCGTAATGCATAAAAGATGATTGATTTATCTACGCGGTGGTCTTGATGTCACGTTTTAACACCGATTCAATTAGAGAACCGAACGTGAGACGCGTATTAGACCTTTTCCGTGACACACCGGAATTTCTGCTTGGCACAAGCTACGAAGAGGAAGTCCGTGGTTGTCATCTAGGTATATT
Organism: Temnothorax longispinosus; assembly: GCF_030848805.1. Lineage (NCBI taxonomy): Eukaryota > Metazoa > Arthropoda > Insecta > Hymenoptera > Formicidae > Temnothorax > Temnothorax longispinosus. The sequence continues at coordinate 18,800,156 of NC_092360.1, read as the reverse complement.
TATAGGGCACACCAAAGCGTGTTGCAAAAACGAGAATCGCGATTCGTTTACGAATTCGGAATTATGTGAGCCTGAGGAAACTGGAGTACACTTAATATTTCGAAAAGCCTCTATACGATGCGACTTGAAAACATTTAAATATTCACAATTTCGATATTGTTTATTTACATAATTAGTTTTGAATAAGCCACTTTCATTATTGTATTATTTGTCATGTCAATGTTGATATTGTATCTTGTATCTAATTCGAAAAAGACACGCGGAAGATAATTTTTAACATATCTAAAATATTAATTTCAGACATATTTCTACTCTCCTATAAGGCTATAAAATAATATTCGAAGAACTTTCTTATTGAAAAAAATATTTTTAAGTGCTAACAATTAACAGCTTTCTGCAATATCGTTGGTTTTTGCGCAAAAAGCACGTCAAAGGTACTATCTTTACACCGTCAGTTCTTTTTTTACGTACTTAAAGTAAACGCGTTACTTTTAGCGCCACGTGTACTAGAGTCGGAAACGCGCGTTTAGATAACAAAAGGCGGCGGAAAATATTTTTATTCTAAAACCTTCCTTTCCGTCGCAGCTACGATATCATACGGACACCAACCACTTCAATGCTGACCTAGTTGCCGCCACGTATAATGTCCTAAAATAGAACGAAGCGGAACAAATCGGGATAGCGCGACAGGGCGACGAGGAATCTGTCGCTGGATCTCCCGATGATCGTCGGGACTTTCCTAACTTATTTACGCCGCGACGCGATAAATCGGGCGCGACCGAAAACGATACAGTCAAATACGAGGGGTAAGCCGCTCGACAATTTTAGAAATTAGCTGTTTGTGAAAGAGTTAACTTCACTGCTAATCTCCATTCAATTTCAGTTCGATGGATATTGTGAATCAATGATTCGTTCGCAATATATCTTTCCATTTTATGTATAGAAGTCGAAGTTGGGGCAACCTGCGCGTGAAAATAAAAGTCAATTGAAACGAGCACTACTATAATAATAATAATAATAATAATAATAATATATAATAATAAGTAATAGTAATAGTAATAGTAATAGTAATAGTAATATAATAAATAATAATAATAATAATAATAATGATAATAATAATAATAATAATAATAATAATAATAGTAATAATAATAATAATAATAATAATAATAATAATAATGATAATAATAATAATAAGTACGAGTAACGACGTAATTAGTGATTAGATTGTTTCATCCAAGAGCGAATCATGGTAGTCATCTAATAAGTATACGCGTGTGCCTGCTAAATCCACATCTCACGTCTTATAAGTTAGCGGAACAAAGTGAGCAGAATCGATTCTAATTAATATATTTATTTGTTGCTCATTTGTTGCTAAAAGTTGCCAAAGAAAAAAATTTGTTGCTCTGTAAGTTTTCTTAAAAACGATGTTCCGCTAGAAGAAGATTAAGTTAGCGTGACAATATACATATAATAACAAAATTACACATAACAATAACGTAAGAATTTGTTGCTAATTTGTTGCTAATTTGTTGCTCGCAAAATAAGTGTAAATAACAGCGAAAAACCTCAGCGTGCGGACAGTTATAAGAGTAAAGTATCAGAAAAAAATTTGTTGCTTGTTTAAATTTGGTACTGGCGTATTGTCAGAATTTGTTGCTCTCGAAATATCCGAGTTCCGAATTTGTTGCTTGCAAAATAAGTATAAACAATCGCGGAAAACCTCAGCGTGCAGCTAGTTACAAGAGTAAAGTATTACAAAAAATTTTGTTGCTCGTTTAAATTTGGTACTGGCGTATTGTCTGAATTTGTTGCTCTTGAAATATCCGAGTTCCGAATTTGTTGCTTGCAAAATAAATATAAACAATAGCGGAAAACCTCAGCGTGCAGCTAGTTACAAGAGTAATGTATTAGAAAAAAATTTGTTGCTCGTTTAAATTTGGTACTGGCGTATTGTCTGCATTTGTTGCTCTCGAATATCCGAGTTCCGAATTTGTTGCTTGCAAAATAAATATAAACAATAGCGGAAAACCTCAGCGTGCAGCTCTAGTTACAAGAGTAAAGTATTAGAAAAAAAATTGTTGCTCGTTTAAATTTGGTACTGGCGTATTGTCTGCATTTGTTGCTCTCGAAATATCCGAATTCCGCATTTGTTGCTTGCAAAATAAGTTTAAACAATAGCGGAAAACCTCAGCGTGTAGCTAGTTATAAGAGTAAAGTATTACAAAAAATTTTGTTGTTCGTTTAAATTTGGTACTGGTGTATTGTCTGCATTTGTTGCTCTCAAAATCTCCGAGTTTTGAATTTGTTGCTTGCAAAATAAGTACAAACAATAGCGAAAAACCTCAGCGTGCGGACAGTTATAAGAGTAAAGTATCAGAAAGAAATTTGTTGCTCATTTAAATTTGGTACTGGCGTATTGTCTGAATTTGTTGCTCTCGAAATATTCAAGTTCCGAATTTGTTGCTTGCAAAATAAGTACAAACAATAGCGAAAAATCTCAGCGTGCGGACAGTTATAAGAGTAAAGCAGTAAAGTATCAGAAAAAAATTTGTTGCTTGTTTAGGTACTGGCGTATTGTCTGAATTTGTTGCTCTCGAAATATCCGAGTTCCGAATTTGTTGCTTGCAAAATAAGTACAAACAATAGCGAAAAATCTCAGCGTGCGGACAGTTATAAGAGTAAAGCAGTAAAGTATCAGAAAAAAATTTGTTGCTTGTTTAGGTACTGGCGTATTGTCTGAATTTGTTGCTCTCGAAATATCCGAGTTCCGAATTTGTTGCTTGCAAAATAAGTACAAACAATATCAACAAATTCAGACAATAAGCCAGTACCAAATTTAAACGAGCAACAATTTTTTTTCTAATACTTTACTCTTGTAACTAGAGCTGCACGCTGAGGTTTTCCGCTATTGTTTATATTTATTTTGCAAGCAACAAATTCGGAACTCGGATATTTCGAGAGCAACAAATGCAGACAATACGCCAGTACCAAATTTAAACGAGCAACAAATTTTTTTCTAATACATTACTCTTATAACTAGCTGCACGCTGAGGTTTTCCGCTATTGTTATACTTATTTTGCAAGCAACAAATTTGGAACTTGGATATTTCAAGAGCAACAAATGCAGACAATACGCCAGCACCAAATTTAAACAAGCAACAAATTTTTTTCTGATACTTTACTCTTATAACTGTCCGCACGCTGAGGTTTTTCGCTGTTATTTACACTTATTTTGCGAGCAACAAATTAGCAACAAATTAGCAACAAATTCTTACGTTATTGTTATGTGTAATTTTGTTATTATATGTATATTGTCACGCTAACTTAATCTTCTTCTAGCGGAACATCGTTTTTTAAGAAAACTTACAGAGCAACAAATTTTTTTCTTTGGCAACTTTTTAGCAACAAATGAGCAACAAATAAATATATTAATTAGAATCGATTCTGCTCACTTTGTTCCGCTAACTTATAAGACGTCCACATCTCGGTTTCATATTTGTTTCTGTCAAGATGTCGGCAAGTTTTACTATCATAAATTGCATCAGAAAGATTAGATAGTCTCCTACGAATAATTTGTACGAGCGAAACAATCTCTTTGTATGTACAGGAGTACGCTCGACACAGCCGCACGTAAATATCTCGCGGTAGTGATAAACCAATTTAATTAGGGTTCGAATTCGCGAGGCGAACTAATAATCAGCGGTCACGCAGCTAATAACTGTCTGTCCGTAATAATTTGGTGGTTTTCCTTCATCAGGAATTGCTCGTTGGTCAGATTGCGCGGCGCCTGTCGATAGTACCATCGCTGTGATTCGATAAAAAAAGGGATCTTGCATATCCCGCGTTATTGATCACCGTTTCACGACAAACTGTAGTTTTTCCACTTCCGAGGTATAAAAATAAACTACTCGATCGATCGCAATACGCGAGCGTATAACGAGGGGAATGGTTTCCCCTGTACACAGCTTACACCAAAAATTGAGATGTAGCGATTTCACACGTCGGCGCTGCGTGAAATTTTAAAATTTTTAATAAATCTCGCTTTGCAATTTAAGGAAAATAATAAGCTATCACAGATCAATCTTGTAGCAAAAATTGTTATATGGATTCTATAAATGTAGTAATTTTTATTTATAAAATCATTACCGTGTATATAGTTATTTAGAATGCAAATATACATTACGTATTACATTAATTACTAAATAACTATAATAGTTGATAATTTTAAGTTTAGTTTTTGTAATATTCTCGGTAATATTCTATAAATTGCAGTTAAATTATTAGATAATGGCTTAGCATGTTATGATAATTAGTATATTAATAATAAGGTAATCAGTATAATTCTGATGAAATAAAGCAGCCCCTTTGTCAGTTTCTATTAAAATCTCAATTAAGTAGACGAAAATTCTCCCGGGTCACTCATCGCAATATTTCGCACGTGTCTCTCTGATATTGAAAAAAGAGTAATTCGGTATACGCCACATCCGTCATCCGACAATAACAATTTATAAACGGGACATAATATACATTTCGTGCAATCGTTAAAGTCATAAAAATTCCATATCCCCACTGCCCGCCGATCGGAATGGACCGCTGTTTGCGAAACAGAAGGATCAATCTGATTGAATTTTATGGATGAAAAGCGAAATAACAGCGTGCAATCCATTTTTTTTCAATATACCAAACTGTGCTCGGTGTGTTCAAAACTAATAATAGTTGTAAAATAAATATTTTATCTTTGATACACGTTTTGCTGTCGTGCAGTTATGCAGGTTATCGTCTTTACCGTGATAAATATAAACACGATAGAAATAAAAAGGAAAAAAGAAACGAGGCAGACGAGGAGAGGACAAAGAGAATAAATACAGCTAGTTATAACTAGACATGTGGTTCTGCACAATCACATATGGCTGGTTACATAATTATCCGCGGTGTCCAATTAAAAGCTCGCGATGTGTTCACCTGGTTTATCGATGCCTAGATTTAATTATTACAACTATTCGGGCTTATTGATTTCGTTTTGCGTCCGTTCGCGCTGGCGACAGTTGGGATACATATCCGCAGATGCGCGTCTCTCGTGGCGCGCGATGGCACAATTCTGATTTGAAATAATTACCGGCCAATATCGGTATATCGGCTGCTGATGAAAATAGATTACACAATACACAGTGAGGACAAGGCGAAAAAAGGGGGCAGGCCAAGTGTCACACATTCGGCATAAAAATTTATTATACGCGCGTTGCGAGTACGTTAAATATTTAGAAAACCTAATTTCGACCCGCGTAAAATTTTCCATGTTGTAAATGCAGTGAAACGTATCCCGAGCCAATTATTGCGTATCGCGAGTAAACACGAAGATAATTTTCTCGAACGTATCGAGAATTACATTGGCTTCAATGAATATTTACATGATTTTATATGTACCGTGTATCGGCATCGTTTGCGCGATAACAGCTGATAAAACATCTCGATCTCATTGTCAGTTTTATCATCGATGCGACATGCGATAATTGCGCTCTTACAAAATGTAAACGGATGTAATAGACGGAGAGCCAATACTCGAAGTGGATCAGTTCAGTTTTGTTCCCATTATAGAATAACATTAATTCGATTTCTGTTAATTAATTCAATCGCACAGCTAAGTATATTAATTTATTCGCAGAGATTACTTATATAACGCTTCCTCTCGCGCGTGGTTTTTATTCAGCGTAATGTAACGATACATCATTGACACGTGGTAACACTGGAACGTCTTGGAAAGAAGGGAAGATCGGAAAGGGGGGAATATAAACGGCAAAGCGCCTTTATCGATCCTCTGCACGCAGTTAATTCGACGCAACTCATTACTTAATAAAAGCGGGATATATTTATAACTCGAGCTTCCCTATAAATTCTGACCTATAAGGATATTAAAAATATAACGGCCGCGACACGCGAATAAAAAAAGATATAAAGGTTAAGTCCACGCGCCGCTCGTCGTTCCGTTCATGGCGCAACGTTTATTGCCGGACTGCCGCCGCCAGCGGCGCGCGCTCGTGATAGCCGCTGGCATTAATGCTCGCTTGCGGATTCTACGTGATTGTGATAACGTGCAAAAACTGTGCGGCTCGCTTTTTATTGTTTAAACGTTTCTAAAGCCTTTACGCAGCGCGCGCGCTTCTAAAGCCACGACGAAACGCAGAACGCGCGGCGGAGTCGCGACGCGGATTAAAAAGAGGATTGAATAGAGGATTAATTATCTCGCTGCGCAGATAACGAACGACGATTCAGCACGCGATTCCAAACGCGGATGTCGAATCTTGCTTCTAACTTTCTCGGATCTCATGCGGCATCCCATCTACGTGAAGCGATAACTCTCTAGCCAAATGCAGCTAAATCTTGATAAAAAAAAATATATATATAAAAAAAAACATAAAAGGTTGGTTGGAAGTTTTACACATAAAGTCTGGACGTAAAAAGATTTCCGTACTTTACTTTAAATATTATTTCGTAGTTGTATTGGAAATACGTGATAAATATATTCGTATTACTTACATTTTGTTAGACACGTTTTATACTTACAAAGAAACTTGAGATAATTTTATCGAAAAAGGTATTATAAATATTAAATTCGTATTGATATTTTTTTCATCGAAAAGCTCTTATGAAATGGTTTTTTACCCAGTCGCTTCTGTTTTATCCATTAAAAAAAATTAATTATGTTAATATATTCATCTAAAAATGTTATTTTTTTCATTGTGATTGTTCAATGATCTCCATAAAACCCCGAAGACAATAGCCCCGAAAATTCGTCTTTCAGATCGATCCTGCTGACATGCGTGATCCGCAAGAGTCCGACCGAAAATTCGATTTTGGTCGCGACCATGTTTTGGTTTGGCCAAAAATCGGAGTATCGGTTAGATCTCGGTTTTGGCCGAAATTGAAAGAGTTTCGGCAACATAGCCGAAACTGTTTATTTTCCACAGATTTTTCAAAGACCTATTTAAAAATATTTTTATTTTATATTTAGACATTTTGTTATTATTGAAATAATAAGATTGTGATACTACGCACTCTCGGAAAGAATTTCTAATAACGAAACAAAAATATTCTTGACATGTTTATTCTCATCATCCGAACCAGTATAAAATAAAAGAATATTAAGATTAAATTAATAATTCCTATTCTCCTCTGTCAAAAAAAATAAGATTGACTTAATATCTTAAGACAAGAGTAATATATATAAATTGAAGCTTATATATTCTTACGTTTAGACTAAATCTTCATGCGATGTTAGCCGTGTTAGCGCCACAATATTTAGCGCGAAACCGATGTGTGCTACCGTCTTTCGTCAACGTCAATAACGTGATACGCTATTGACCGAGAACGAAGCGTAAGTGTTTACATCAACGTCGTAGTCGCACTCAGAGAAAAAATTTGTACCAGCAACTAGAATTTTTTTAGTTAAACCGACTAGAAATTTGTGGATAAATAACGCCTCAACTATGTATATATAGTTGTAATAACAACAATAAATAAATTATTTAAACTACAAGAAAGTAGTGGCATTAACGAAAAATATATTGTGTATGCCAAAAGTATGTTGTAGTAACATGAATAATTATTCATTGTAGTGATATCAACATAATTTTTAGAGTTGTCTAATAAAGAATAATTTCTTATTTGTTAAACTAAAAGATTTATAATTAATATACCTAGGCGACTAGCGCCTGAAAATATCTGCTTTGGTCCCGTAGGGGGTCTCCTTATATACAGGTCGGTGCGGAATTTTGAACTCGAGAGAATGTACGGGCGATGCGACGCCTAGCGGCGTCAATGCAATCTATTTATAATCCAAAATTGATTAATATATATATGGGTGAACACACCCTGACTAGCGAACCTTAGAAGGATCGCTGGAAAAACCCTGCTGAGCGACCCTAGTTATAGGAATCGATGTTGAATTTTAAACACGCAAAAGTATACTGGCGATGCACCGCGTAGCGGGCGCGAGCCGAACTCTCTCGCCGCGCGAGTCCGCGCTGCCGCCCGCACCAGCTTCTGGAAGTATGCTACACAACAAAAAAATTTTGTCTAAACAATAAGTCAAGGAGTTGTCTAAACTTGAAAAATGTTATTGTCATATCTTGTTTTATGGAGTCTATATAACTATAATAATTATAGTTGAGGCGATATTTAACTATCAACTAATAGTTGACAAATATTGTTTCTGTGACCATACTTTTATAGTATTCAGTACTATTTAGTTCCTATTACTTTGGAAAACTAGTTACAAGTAATTAAACTGCAGAGTTGCCAAAAAAATAGTTGCCACAACTATTCAGATTTCTCTCAGTGCGTGGATATAAAGTAAAGCAGAGTAAAACGTAAGTCATGAAAGGCTATTGTAACAACCTTTTTCGTCTTACGTTTTTCTTTGCCTTAATTAATATCTATGCTACGACAGACATCTCGTTCTCTCAGCCATACGCGAGTAACGTGTTCGTGCCTGTGGTGGATCTGATTTATTATGAATAAAAGTTTACCAAATAATATCTGTGTTTTCGCTCATAACATCTGTGTTTCAAAAACCTTTACTTTATTTTATCGCAAAAAGAATCTTGGAAGAATAACATAAAATGCCTGACAATCTATATACACTAAGAAAAAAATGTCCTGAATTTTAGTAAATATTTTAGTTTGCATACTTACAACTGTGACTCTGTTTAATATTGTTAAACGTCCCGATCTATATCGAAGTCGAAATTCCATCTTAAGCATTTTAGCACCGCCATTTCAAACACCGAGCCTAAATAGTTCGTATCGTCGCAACTTTCGGCGGAGCGACTTTTACGGATAAACAGTGGAGACAAAGCATTGCCGAGCGAATTAGAGATAAACACATTCTTTTGTCTTTGCACGTTCGCTTTGTCTCACCTGTTGGCAAATTGTTGTCAACGATTCTCTCGGGGACTTCTCTCGGTGACTCGTGTGTTCGAAATGTCTCGAATTTGCGAAAAACCCCCCGAGAGCTTAAAAGGACGCGCGCCCTTGGCAACCACGCCAGTCGCTCTCTGCTATTCGAGTTGCCGCTGTTAATCGTTCGAGTTGCTTGCTCTTTCGTTCGCTTGCGCTTAATAATTCGAATTGCTCGCTCTTTCGCTTTCGCTTAATAGTTTGAGTTGCTCGCTCTTTCGCTCGCGTGCGCACTTTCTCGCGAATCGATCTCTGCCATCTTCTTTGATTTGTTGTAAATAGTGTAAATAGAAAATAAATCTGTACTTCGTCCGCCAACTCTACTTCATTCTATCTCACTGCTACTCGCGGTTCATTCCTTCGCTCGCGTGCGCGGTTCGCTTTCGAACAGACTCTATTTATTAAAATAAAGAAAAATTTCCCTTTTTATTAGTATATGAATATTTACTGAGAAAAAATATATTAATAAAAAGGAAAATTTTCTTCATTTTAATAAATAAAGTCACAGTTTTATGCAAACTAATATTTACTAAAATCCAGAACATTTTTTTCTTAGTGTACAAATTTTTTTCCGTAAAAGTATAGAATAAGATTTCCTTCAGATCCGTCTATAGTTGAATCAAGACTATTATGAGATTGTTACAAATTGCTACCTAAATCTTTCTGAGAAAATTAGAGGGATAGCATCAAGATTATTTTATTCTAGATTTAAAAATTCCTCTATTTAAGATTAAGGTATTCTTCTTTCAATACTAAATATGATTGGCCCTATTTCGATCCTATTTTATGATAGATTGAAGAGTATAAATTGCATTGCATCTAGAAGTCTTTTCTGTGGCAGATAGTATATAGCGTACTACAGATTGTAGTAGTATTGTGATATGTGTTATTTTTTATTTTAATAATTAAATTATATTTATAAAGAAAACGTGTATTAGTATATACCTATGTGCGCGCGCGGAATACCACGTGCACTGTTACATATAACCATTCTAGGATTCCCATGTTTCGATTTTCAGTTTCGGTTTCGGCCGAAAATGACACACAATCAAATATTTGTTTTCGGTTTCGGCTGAAATTAAAAAAGACCGCTTCGGTCGGACTCTAACACGCAACGTGAATTTGCGAACTACCTGTATCGTGTTGCCTCGTAAAGTACACACAACGTGAACACGTAGAAACGAGAATGTGTAATAGAGGTATATGTAAAACGCACAAAGTTACATAAATATGTATATTCTACATAAATATACATTTAGTAAGTGTTGCATATCACAAACACTAGTAATTTATAGATGAACGTTCTCCCAGATTTTGTAAGCCATTTTAAATTTATCGGTCTAGTATAAGATTCAAAACCGACTATCACTTCCTTTACTTTAAATTATGTATACATTTCTTTTTTTTCTGACGGTAAGATAGCAAGCAATCATCTCGTGCGTCTTCTCTCCGTTTACCAAAGACCACAACTGTGTAGAACAGTTCAGTAATCGCTTTCGAATATAAAACTCGATGTTTCTCCTTTGGGTGCCATAGACCCCGCTAAAGTAATAACATTATTCAAATTGACTTTGCAAAACAAGATATAAATCCATCTATATTTTTTCGCTTTTCTTTTACTCTTTTATATTTATTTTTTTTTATTCCTTACGATTGTTCGTCTCAAATTTCGAATTTGTTTTGTCTACTGAATATCATAGATCTCGCTAGATTTACACGACATTATAAACAAAATTTTTCAAAGCAATAGATTAATAAGATAGTTAGATAGTATATTAAAGATGATAAATTTTTTAAATAAATAAAAGATAAAGTTAAAAGAGTAGCGGTACAAGTTCAATATTTGTATTATTATTATTTTTTTTTGTAAAACTGCCAAGTTTTTTTCAGATCTCATCAGAGACTAATGTCGAATAAAATTCTACTAGCAACACCAGGTTAATTAATTCTTTCTATCCTTGTAAATATATATAATTTATGTTGATTCCAATTTGTAAAACGAAAAATACCTCGCATTTTATATGTTTAAATCGATTTTGCTCTATTACATTAAAATTTAAACAATAATAATAAGTGACAATTAAAATTTTTAATTTCATAAATAAGTTACACTTTTTATGACAGATATACTACACTTTTCATCCCACCAATAGATATATAACACAAAAATTTATTTACCACGCAATATATATTTAATCTTGCTCCAATAGATGATACATCAGTTAAAATTGTTAGTTAATAGGAAGATCACCTTATTTTCGTAAATGCTATTTTGATCCCCGAAACCTGAACCTTTCAAAATCATAATCACTGACCCCATGAACCACATAGCGCAACGCTTTTGTTTACCACGTACAACATCGTCCGCGAAAGGTCAGGTCAGGTGCTTCACAGACGACTTGCGAGAGATAATCTCGAGGAGCGAGCGGAAGAATAACACGTCACGGTAAATATCGATGGAACGAGACTCTCTCTCTCATAACAACGCAATTTTACGCGCGACCGTGCCCGACCGACCCTTGCACAATTGTCCTTCCGGACGAATATTATTTCAACACACGATCACGCGCAATTCGGGGAACGGAGCTTCTTATGCTCGGTGTCCACGATGCAAGAACTGTGTCCAAGTTTCTATTTAAGCCAATCAACTTGCAGCTCTTACAGAAAAGTAGCAGTTTCATTGGCTTAAACCAAAACTTGGACACAGTTCTTGCATCGTGGACACCGGGCATTACAACCGAGGGATTTAAATCTCGTACCGACTTGACGTACGTAGTGCCGCGTTCGAAAATAAATGTTTAAAATGTTCCACGGATCATCCAACCACATTCTCGTCTTTCGGAACGCCGCGCGTGTAAATTATGCCGTCGAGATTTTAAACGTCGCAACGCACCAACAATCTTTACTCTGCGACGCGACGCTGAGACGCGCGTTCGACGCTTGCGAATTCGAGCGAGCCGCAAACTCGGAGGATTCGTCAACTTGCAAAAGAGCTCTCGAGTGTCGAGCACTCATTGATACCGTACACATACAGACAGATGCGCGTGACGCGCACATACATACGTAAATAACGAGAGACGGATCGTACTTACCCGCCACACCTATGTTGCGCGGTGCCGTCGTCCTTCGCGGGGATGGTGCTCGGTCCCGAAGGGCCGGTGGGCCACCGGCCGCGGCGGCCGAGGGGCGCGAGAACGAGGGCCGCGAAAGGAACTCGGCGACGCAACCGGATACGTGGGCTCACTCGCGCGGTGCGTTTCGGATCGCGATGCGTGCGTGCGTGCGTGCGTACGTGCGTGCGCGATGGATACCGCGAGGAAAGAACACAAAAACAATGCGATCGCGCCGCTACCTCGACGCGCCTTGCCGAACTACGCGACCGGCCGCGCGCGACACGAAAGCGAGCGCGCACAGTACGCGCGCACAGTATATATGTTGTGGTAAAAGCACGCATGCGTGCCGCCACTGCCGCCGTCCATCCGCCGAAAACGCGCCGAACGGCGGCAAGTGCTAGCAGCGACGGCGATCGCCCCTCTTCCCCGCGAATCGTCGAGTGGACGAAGAGGCGCGCAGGAGGGAAGCGGACGCGCCGTCGGATCTCCGCGTCTCCCGCAAAACAAGATATCGCGCACGAATCCCGTTCCGTGCCGAGTGTGCCCCGATCAGCTGCGACCCGCGACCTACGCGCGCGGCGCGTGGCCGGTCGGCACGTTTCGCTCGGCCAAGCCCGTCGGTGCTCGTGAGCGCTCGCGAGTCTTCGGCGCCCGTCGCACGGGATACCATTGAGATCGCTCGGTGCATGGAACGCATGGAAGCCGCGTCGCTCGCCTCGCGAAAGAGACCTTGTCGCGCCCTCCTCGGGAGATATCGCGGCCGGAATGAAAAAAATTAATGCAAATGTGTAGAATAATAAACGCCCCGCCAGGCCGACATAGTTGAACGCAATTAACGCGATTTTCAGGAAAGCGTAACATTTTACACGCACTCGCGAGACGCCGGAGTAAATGTACGTTATATGTACGTGAAAATACAGAGTTAATCGGATGATCAAAAATGGAACGTCGTCGTTTCTTAATTCTCTTTTAACTTGTTAGTTTACTCGATAATCGCGAGATTTGAAATCTGTGAGCGATGAATCTTCGATGATATCGCGTCTTCAAAGTTTTCGCTGCTTTCCGCGTCGACACGCGAGCAATTCGAGGCAGTGCTAACATCTAGCGGTAGTTTGTACAAGCAGCGAATTCTGTGAGCGTTATATGTAGTCTAATAATAAATTTCGTCGGGAATCGGCACATAAAATATATGTTAGCGATGTGATACAACGGCATTTTTCATTTTGGCATGAATTTTGATAAATATTGATGCGTTTAAATATATCGGTGTAATTTAAAAACATAACTAGTAGCAAAGTTTGAATAGATTTGTCGAATACAATTTAATGGCAGATCGATATGACAGCAATTGAATAACTCTATTGTTTTGTAATTATTTAAATAGCACATTGATAATTATTATATGCATTGGCTAAAATTCGAACTCAGCTCGTCACCTCCTAGAATCATTATATATTTCGCTTATATTCAATACACATTACGTAGTAATTATTTTTTTTTATACTAAATTAGATGTTCTAATTGTAATTGTTCGATCACAATTTTAAGTAGTGAATATAAAAAACACGAAATCAATTATTACCTTTAAAAAGCTATAAATAGTAAAAAGACAAATAGTAAATTCAAAGTACTCTGAATACGAAACATGAAAACAATTTTCAAATTCGTGATAATTGAAAAATGATGCCTCCTAAATAGTATTGCACTGCACAAATACAATCAGTAGAATTGATATAATTCTGTAAAAGCTTTCGTATATTACAAATATTAAAATAAATTAGCAAAGTTCTTTATATAAAATTCTTGTAGAGAAAACCAATTTTATCTAATGTATTGCAAAACTGTAAAAATATATTAAAATTGTTTTAATCAACAAAAAACTACGATGCTTCGAAACATATAAATTTTTTCATTGACATCTGAGAAAGTATTTTTCACATATAATTATGTCTAAAATGTATCTATATATGTTTCCTTTCTCTCATATATAATCTTTGCTCGTATATATGAAAAATAATAGTAAGAAGAATTTTAAAAATAATTAAAAGGATAATTTTCGCATTTTTTTTTTACAAAAAAGTAAAGTTTGTGGAAATGA
>NC_092360.1:18630254-18785487 GCF_030848805.1 Temnothorax longispinosus | reverse complement strand
TACTTAGCTGTGCGATTGAATTAATTAACAGAAATCGAATTAATGTTATTCTATAATGGGAACAAAACTGAACTGATCCACTTCGAGTATTGGCTCTCCGTCTATTACATCCTTTACATTTTGTAAGAGCGCAATTATCGCATGTCGCATCGATGATAAAACTGACAATGAGATCGAGATGTTTTATCAGCTGTTATCGCGCAAACGATGCCGATACACGGTACATATAAAATCATGTAAATATTCATTGAAGCCAATGTAATTCTCGATACGTTCGAGAAAATTATCTTCGTGTTTACTCGCGATACGCAATAATTGGCTCGGGATACTTTTCACTGCATTTACAACATGGAAATTTTACGCGGGTCGAAATTAGGTTTTCTAAATATTTAACGTACTCGCAACGCGCGTATAATAAATTTTTATGCCGAATGTGTGACACTTGGCCTGCCCCCTTTTTTCGCCTTGTCCTCACTGTGTATTGTGTAATCTATTTTCATCAGCAGCCGATATACCGATATTGGCCGGTAATTATTTCAAATCAGAATTGTGCCATCGCGCGCCACGAGAGACGGGCATCTGCAGATATGTATCCCAACTGTCGCCAGCGCGAACGGACGCAAAACGAAATCAATAAGCCCGAATAGTTGTAATAATTAAATCTAGGCATCGATAAACCAGGTGAACACATCGCGAGCTTTTAATTGGACACCGCGGATAATTATATGTAACCAGCCATATGTGATTGTGCAGAACCACATGTCTAGTTAACTAGACATGTATTTATTCTCTTTGTCCTCTCCTCGTTTCTTTTTTCCTTTTTATTTCTATCGTGTTTATATTTATCACGGTAAAGACGATAACCTGCATAACTGCACGACAGCAAAACGTGTATCAAAGATAAAATATTTATTTTACAACTATTATTAGTTTTGAACACACCGAGCACAGTTTGGTATATTGAAAAAAAATGGATTGCACGCTGTTATTTCGCTTTTCATCCATAAAATTCAATCAGATTGATCCTTCTGTTTCGCAAACAGCGGTCCATTCCGATCGGCGGGCAGTGGGGATATGGAATTTTTATGACTTTAACGATTGCACGAAATGTATATTATGTCCCGTTTATAAATTGTTATTGTCGGATGACGAATGTGACGTATACCGAATTACTCTTTTTTCAATATCAGAGAGACACGTGCGAAATATTGCGATGAGTGACCCGGGAGAATTTTCGTCTACTTAATTGAGATTTTAATAGAAACTGACAAAGGGGCTGCTTTATTTCATCAGAATTATACTGATTACCTTATTATTAATATACTAATTATCATAACATGCTAGCCATTATCTAATAATTTAACTGCAATTTATAGAATATTACCGAGAATATTACAAAAACTAAACTTAAAATTATCAACTATTATAGTTTATTTAGTAATTAATGTAATACGTAATGTATATTTGCATTCTAAATAACTATATACACGGTAATGATTTTATAAATAAAATTACTACATTTATAGAATCCATATAACATTTTTGCTACAAGATTGATCTGTGATAGCTTATTATTTTCCTTAAATTGCAAAGCGAGATTTATTAAAAATTTTAAAATTTCACGCAGCGCCGACGTGTGAAATCGCTACATCTCAATTTTTGGTGTAAGCTGTGTACACCGGGAAACCATTCCCCTCGTTTATACGCTCGCGTATTGCGATCGATCGAGTAGTTTATTTTTATACCTCGGAAGTGGAAAAACTACAGTTTGTCGTGAAACGGTGATCAATAACGCGGGATATGCAAGATCCCTTTTTTATCGAATCACAGCGATGGTACTATCGACGTAGGCGCCGCGCAATTTCTTAATTATTACGGACAGACAGTTATTAGCTGCGTGACCGCTGATTATTATTTCGCCTCGCGAATTCGAATCAACCGCGAGATATTTACGTGATGTTTCGCTCGTACAAATTATTCGTAGAAGACATCTGACAGAAACAATATAAACCGAGATTATAAGTTAGCGGAACAAAGTGAGACGATTCTAATTAATATATTTATTTGTTGCTCATTTGTTGCTAAAAAAGTTGCAAAGAAAAAAATGTGTTGCTCTGTAAGTTTTCTTAAAAAACGATAAGAAGATTAAGTTAGCGTGACAATACATATAATACAAAATTACACCATAACAATAACGTAAGAATTTGTTGCTAATTTGTTGCTAATTTGTTGCTCGCAAAATAAGTGTAATAACAGCGAAAAACCTCAGCGTGCGGACAGTTATAAGAGTAAAGTATCAGAAAAAAATTTGTTGCTTGTTTAAATTTGGTACTGGCGTATTGTCTGCATTTGTTGCTCTTGAAATATCCGAGTTCCAAATTTGTTGCTTGCAAAATAAATATGAACAATAGCGGAAAACCTCAGCGTGCAGCTAGTTACAAGAGTAATGTATTAGAAAAAAATTTGTTGCTCGTTTAAATTTGGTACTGGCGTATTGTCTGCATTTGTTGCTCTCGAAATATCCGAGTTCCGAATTTGTTGCTTGCAAAATAAATATAAACAATAGCGGAAAACCTCAGCGTGCAGCTCTAGTTACAAGAGTAAAGTATTAGAAAAAAAATTGTTGCTCGTTTAAATTTGGTACTGGCTTATTGTCTGAATTTGTTGATATTGTTTGTACTTATTTTGCAAGCAACAAATTCGGAACTCGGATATTTCGAGAGCAACAAATTCAGACAATACGCCAGTACCTAAACAAGCAACAAATTTTTTTCTGATACTTTACTGCTTTACTCTTATAACTGTCCGCACGCTGAGATTTTTCGCTATTGTTTGTACTTATTTTGCAAGCAACAAATTCGGAACTCGGATATTTCGAGAGCAACAAATTCAGACAATACGCCAGTACCAAATTTAAACAAGCAACAAATTTTTTTCTGATACTTTACTGCTTTACTCTTATAACTGTCCGCACGCTGAGGTTTTTCGCTATTGTTTGTACTTATTTTGCAAGCAACAAATTCGGAACTTGAATATTTCGAGAGCAACAAATTCAGACAATACGCCAGTACCAAATTTAAATGAGCAACAAATTTCTTTCTGATACTTTACTCTTATAACTGTCCGCACGCTGAGGTTTTTCGCTATTGTTTGTACTTATTTTGCAAGCAACAAATTCGAAACTCGGAGATTTTGAGAGCAACAAATGCAGACAATACACCAGTACCAAATTTAAACGAACAACAAAATTTTTTGTAATACTTTACTCTTATAACTAGCTACACGCTGAGGTTTTCCGCTATTGTTTAAACTTATTTTGCAAGCAACAAATGCGGAATTCGGATATTTCGAGAGCAACAAATGCAGACAATACGCCAGTACCAATTTAAACGAGCAACAATTTTTTTTCTAATACTTTACTCTTGTAACTAGAGCTGCACGCTGAGGTTTTCCGCTATTGTTTATATTTATTTTGCAAGCAACAAATTCGGAACTTGGATATTTCGAGAGCAACAAATGCAGACAATACGCCAGTACCAAATTTAAACGAGCAACAAATTTTTTTTTAATACATTACTCTTGTAACTAGCTGCACGCTGAGGTTTTCCGCTATTGTTTATATTTATTTTGCAAGCAACAAATTCGGAACTCGGATATTTCAAGAGCAACAAATTCAGACAATACGCCAGTACCAAATTTAAACGAGCAACAAAATTTTTTGTAATACTTTACTCTTGTAACTAGCTGCACGCTGAGGTTTTCCGCGATTGTTTATACTTATTTTGCAAGCAACAAATTCGGAACTCGGATATTTCGAGAGCAACAAATTCTGACAATACGCCAGTACCAAATTTAAACAAGCAACAAATTTTTTTCTGATACTTTACTCTTATAACTGTCCGCACGCTGAGGTTTTTCGCTGTTATTTACACTTATTTTGCGAGCAACAAATTAGCAACAAATTAGCAACAAATTCTTACGTTATTGTTATGTGTAATTTTGTTATTATATGTATATTGTCACGCTAACTTAATCTTCTTCTAGCGGAACATCGTTTTTTAAGAAAACTTACAGAGCAACAAATTTTTTTCTTTGGCAACTTTTTAGCAACAAATGAGCAACAAATAAATATATTAATTAGAATCGATTCTGCTCACTTTGTTCCGCTAACTTATAAGACGTGAGATGTGGATTTAGCAGGCACACGCGTATACTTATTAGATTGACTACCATGATTCGCTCTTGGATGAAACAATCTAATCACTAATTACGTCGTTACTCGTACTTATTATTATTATTATTATCATTATTATTATTATTATTATTATTATTATTATTATTATTACTATTATTATTATTATTATTATTATCATTATTATTATTATTATTATATTATTATTTATTATTACTATTACTATTACTATTACTATTACTATTACTATTACTATTACTATTATTATTATTATTATTATTATTATTATTATTATTATTATTATTATTATTATTATAGTAGTGCTCGTTTCAATTGACTTTTATTTTCACGCGCAGGTTGCCCCAACTTCGACTTCTACATAAAATGGAAAGATATATTGCGAACGAATCATTGATTCACAATATCCATCGAACTGAAATTGAATGGAGATTAGCAGTGAAGTTAACTCTCTCAAACAGCTAATTTCTAAAATTGTCGAGCGGCTTACTCCTCGTATTTGACTGTATCGTTTTCGGTCGCGCCCGATTTATCGCGTCGCGGCGTAAATAAGTTAGGAAAGTCCCGACGATCATCGGGAGATCCAGCGACAGATTCCTCGTCGCCCTGTCGCGCTATCCCGATTTGTTCCGCTTCGTTCTATTTTAGGACATTATACGTGGCGGCAACTAGGTCAGCATTGAAGTGGTTGGTGTCCGTATGATATCGTAGCTGCGACGGAAAGGAAGGTTTTAGAATAAAATATTTTTCGCTGCCTTTTGTTATCTAAACGCGCGTTTCCGACTCTAGTACACGTGGCGCTAAAAGTAACGCGTTTACTTTAAGTACGTAAAAAAAGAACTGACGGTGTAAAGATAGTATCTTTGACGTGCTTTTTGCGCAAAAACCAACGACATTGCAGAAAGCTGTTAATTGTTAGCCCTTAAAAATATCTTTTCAATAAGAAAGTTCTTCGAATATTATTTATAGCCTTTATAGGAGAGTAGAAATATGTCTGAAATTAATATTTTAGATATGTTAAAAATTATCTTCCGCGTGTCTTTTTTCGAATTAGATATACAAGATACAATATCAACATTGACATGACAAATAATACAATAATGAAAGTGGCTTATTCAAAACTAATTATGTAAATAAACAATATCGAAATTGTGAATATTTAAATGTTTTCAAGTCGCATCGTATAGAGGCTTTTCGAAATATTAAGTGTACTCCAGTTTCTTCAGGCTCACATAATTCCGAATTCGTAAACGAATCGCGATTCTCGTTTTTGCAACACGCTTTGGTGTGCCCTATAAATATACCTAGATGACAACCACGGACTTCCTCTTCGTATCTTGTGCCAAGCAGAAATTCCGGCGTGTCACGGAAAAGGTCTAATACGCGTCTCACGGTTCTCTAATTGAATCGGTGTTAAAACGTGACATCAAGACCACCGCGTGGATAAATCAATCATCTTTTATGCATTACGCATAATCATCGGGATTATCGTAATAAATTTTGTTTTAAGCGGGGAGCACACACACTTTTGCATAACGCATAATGCGTAAGCATAAGAAAACTGATTGGTCTATTTCCTTATGCACATGTGTATGGACCAATCAATTTTCTTATGCTTACGCATTATGCGTTGTGCAGAAGTGTGTGTCCGGGCCCTTATACATTGCCGCGTTGAACTAACGTTTACTATACAGCAACTTCTGTTTTACAATATCATAATCATGTTTTTATTTTTTTATTGGATATATACATATATGACATGCGCTGTCTATAATGATTGAACTTTCGCATAATGTATCGCCATATCTTTTAATCTCGCGCATTTTTATATCTTTCAGAAAATCGATACGATGCAGAAGTAAATAGTGATTGAACGTCCCGAGAGGGTAAATGTGTGGTACGGGGGATATTCAAACACCAGGATGACCAGCGAGCATCCGTCGACGAGCGCAATTGCAGCAAAAGGTATGTGTATGTGTGTGCATATTTATAAATACGTATATATATACATTTGTATACGAGAGTTTGCGCGCGGAAAGTGTATTCATTACTTGCAATAACATTTAGTTAATCAGGCAAATTACAATTAATGCACATTAAGAACGATAAAGCAGCTTTCTTCCTCTCTCTTTGCCTGTGTGCCTTATTTTTGGGATAATTAATGTGGTTTGATCAAGAAGACGATTAAACAATGTTAGACTCGAAGATTTGATGATGTCCAAAGCATTTAAATTCATACACTCTTAAGCATGTACCGCGTAGTATCTCCAAATTCGAGGTACTAATTTCTAAATGGAAATGACATTTGGAGTTACATGCTGCTAGGAGATACTTTTCCCGGTACAGTAGCACGAGGTACGGAATACACGAGGTACTGATAAAGGAGGAGGTACCGATTGGAGGTACCGCACTTATAAATTCACGGTACAATTTTTTAGGAGATACAATTTTAGGAGGTACAGTTTTTTAGGGGGCTTCCCGTATGTACCCCGTACATACGTACCTCGTACGTACATATGTACCTCGTACAAATGTGTACCTCCTACATATGTACCTCGTACAAAAGACATTCGCGAAGCACTCGACGCGGACGCGTGCACGGACGTGTCATAGGAGGTACAGTTTTAGGAGGTACAGTTTTTTAGGGGGCTTTCCGTATATACCTCCTACATACGTACCTCGTATACGTAGCCAACCATGGCATGATCGCGACATTTGTTGAACGAAAGACATTCGCGAATAGCAGCGGGCAATATTATATCATATATCCAATTCGAAACTTTATTACTCTTTTTAAACTGAATTTGTTTCTTAAGATAATTTTTGAAAAATTATATATTTGCGCTGGTATGACATATGTAGACTATATATAACGTTTACTTCAAATTAAGAAGTAGTCGACCACGTAAGGCAGTTGGCTCACGATGCAGAGGTCCCGAGTTCAAATCCCACCAAGGTAAGTGTGTTTTTCAAATACAAAAAAATATTTATAATCATAGACTGCATCTTAAGAAACAAATTTAGTTAAAAAATAATAATAAAATTTCGAAATAAATAATTTTTTTTGTCGGGTGAATATTCGTTGCCCATAACGTACTTCCTAACTTCGAGGTAACATGTACCTTCAATTTTTGGCGACACATGCTTAAGAGTGACTTATGTCCCTCGTAATTACGTAGGGACAAAATTTCAACATGTACCTCCAATTTTTGGCGACACATGCTTAAGAGTGTACCATCTGATCATCGCGAATCGTATCGATCATTGCGAAAGTATAATTTCTATTATTTATCTCTGTATTGTACCACGTAGAATTTCGAAGATCGCGATTCTTCAAATTGTATCTTTAAAGTCTTGTGCCCACTATGTTAGAAATCGCCTCGACATTTCGGACAGAGAAAAAGAATTAATCAATGGCATTGATTTAAATTGTTTAAAATTGTTTAAATGTGATTCGTCAATTCTTTCGCCACCCGAGATTTCGGAGCGATTTCTAACATCATGGACACAAGGCTTAACAACATGCTTGACGACATTGAGCTATCGAACTGGATACTTATCTATACTTCCAGTGAATTTAAATTTTAGTACTGTAAATATGCAAAAATTGTTACATTTATCAACAGGATAATTAGCATAACGTGCATCCGAGCACAATCACACCGATTTTGATTTTTACAAATCGTGAATAATTTTAATGATTTTTACATGTACCGGCAAGCCAAATAAAATATGATCAGGTAAATTAAATGCGAAATGTAATAAATTTACATAGAAAATGTATTGCTGTTGCGGAACACGCTCGAAGTCCGCGTCATCGATCATAATTTTCGCATTTATTTCGTCAATATACGTTGAATAATCAATTTTCATTGCGCGCTTGTTTGATTTTATTGACAAAAAAAAGTGTAACGCGTGTGGGAACATTTTGGAAATATAACCGACAGGATTGTCAGAAAACTGCCTCGTAGCGGATTTACGTGTGCACGATATTTTCGCGAATATTTTTCAAAGTCTGGCTTCGTTGCTGTTCATGAAACTTTTGTGTAACACACAAAGAGATTATCAATTTAATAAAAATATAACTGATGCCTAGTCAGTCTAAAAGGACACGTGTTATAAAAGTGTGGAATCACTTTTTGATAACTTCACCTACCTATGTAATACCATAAGCGACAAAACTGTCTCAAACGCGAATAAATGAATAACGAAAGCTAAATAAAAGTTAAACTCAAGTGTTTAATTTTAATTAAATCAAATATTAGATAAATAAAACGTTTAAATTATAATATTGGTACACTGAGAGAAATCTGAATAGTTGTGGCAACTATTTTTTTGGCAACTCTGCAGTTTAATTACTTGTAACTAGTTTTCCAAAGTAATAGGAACTAAATAGTACTGAATACTATAAAAGTATGGTCACAGAAACAATATTTGTCAACTATTAGTTGATAGTTAAATATCGCCTCAACTATAATTATTATAGTTATATAGACTCCATAAAACAAGATATGACAATAACATTTTTCAAGTTTAGACAACTCCTTGACTTATTGTTTAGACAAATATTTTTTTGTTGTGTAGCATACTTCCAGAAGCTGGTGCGGGCGGCAGCGCGGACTCGCGCGGCGAGAGAGTTCGGCTCGCGCCCGCTACGCGGTGCATCGCCAGTATACTTTTGCGTGTTTAAAATTCAACATCGATTCCTATAACTAGGGTCGCTCAGCAGGGTTTTTCCAGCGATCCTTCTAAGGTTCGCTAGTCAGGGTGTGTTCACCCATATATATATTAATCAATTTTGGATTATAAATAGATTGCATTGACGCCGCTAGGCGTCGCATCGCCCGTACATTCTCTCGAGTTCAAAATTCCGCACCGACCTGTATATAAGGAGACCCCCTACGGGACCAAAGCAGATATTTTCAGGCGCTAGTCGCCTAGGTATATTAATTATAAATCTTTTAGTTTAACAAATAAGAAATTATTCTTTATTAGACAACTCTAAAAATTATGTTGATATCACTACAATGAATAATTATTCATGTTACTACAACATACTTTTGGCATACACAATATATTTTTCGTTAATGCCACTACTTTCTTGTAGTTTAAATAATTTATTTATTGTTGTTATTACAACTATATTATACATAGTTGAGGCGTTATTTATCCACAAATTTCTAGTCGGTTTAACTAAAAAAATTCTAGTTGCTGGTACAAATTTTTTCTCTGAGTGTATAAAAGGATGTTACAGATATCTCTTTAATACATAGATTGTTTAATAAATTTGCTTTTGTCTTGTTATATCTTTATTTATATATTATAATGATCTTATGTAACTATAGATTTTTACGTTACATTTTTTTATATTGTTTATTATTTTATATTGCTTATTGTTTATTAGTAACTTTACAAGTTTGCGTGCTTATAGAAAATTATCGAAATATGAAATAAATAATCCTTTTTACAAATGACATTGCATCACTTTCAGTATAAGTAATGACGTTTTGTCTTGTTTTATTAAATTTGGTGCGAACAACTAGCTTGAACCATCGAATTAGATTGTTAACAGTTATAATTGTCTGGAACTAGAGTACAAAATTTGATATGTACCTCGATATGTACATTCAAAGTTTTTAAGTTCACACATATTTGATACTTTAATTCAGAAAAGATTCTTTCTCTTTCATCGTCTTTTTATATCTTCTGGTACGAACGGTAAAATATCATAATCCGTAACCAAACAAATTATAATCGATAGAATATCGCGCGAACCGCGGAGACACGCGTCTTCGTCGTGATGCCAAGAATTCCGGAATGCCGCTTACATCGCACGAATTCCCGACGGTCGGTTCGAAACGCGCGATTCAACCACCGAGTTGACGACGAGAGGATACCGTGAAACATAACGCAATATGCATTTGTATTCGTGACATCCGGATAACACGCCTGTAGTGTCAGATTACTGTAGACTACAAGAGAGACCCTTACCGCGGGGTCTCTAGGCTTCAAAAGGAGAAAAATTTTGATATTTTATTTGTATTAATATTACCACGTAAAACAATTACATAATTATTTACACGATAATCGTCTTTTTATTTTAAATTATATATATATATATATATATATATATATATATATATATATATTTATATATAATATCTCTAAATATATTTTGTAACATATTTATTACTTTATTTATATACATATTATGTTATCTTAGCTACAATTATCATTTAAATGGTATTTAAGTGATATTTACAGCGACCTTTAAGTCTTCCTTGATACAAGCTTTCTCGTGACGTCTTAACCAGGAAGCCCACAAAATTAATTTGCGCCAAGGGTTCTAAAATAACATAGTCCGCCTCTGCACGCCCGCACGCTCCGAAATATAATTGTCCGGTATATACGGCCCCCGAAATAGCGCGTTTGTTGCGCGCTGAATTTTGCGCGCACGCGGCCGCGCCGTGCCGCGCGCGTATGTAATGTACGCACACGCTCGGCATTTATATTAATAGAGCGTGCACTTTTGCCGCGCCGCGATGACCCATGCAATACGATGGGACCGCAGCGATGTATCCGACGTTACTGCGGCCCGTAGATGCACGCGCGCTGAACAAGACGAGGCAACCCTAGCTACTGAAATATATTCGTCTTATTTACGCGTCTCTTACACTTATAAATCGCATCCCACCGTGACGATTTTCCATTGTGGCGTTTACACCGGCGCGAGTCGTTTCAATCGAAACTGTGTCATCTGTCGAGTCACGCACATTTATTTTGATAAAAAGATGGTGAAAGTCATATGCAGCCTAAGAATTACTCAAAAATATCCGACGATATTTTATGGACAGACTTCTCGTGCACTTTTTTCGAATTTGTTTTGATAAAATTTACCAAGCCACCAAACAATTTTGTGAATTACTTACGAGTGAAAATAAATTCCGTGAGCTATGTAAAAGATGCAGTCTTAATCTTGTCCAAATTAAAGTATCGAAATATAAATATGAAATACGAAATTTTAAATCTTTGGAAATGCGCACGTAAAGCCTCGTCGTTGTAGTTTCAAAAAATTAGAACTATCTTTAATACTTTTGCAACAGAATGTCTGCTAAGAATTCTCATTCGGTGGTTTTCGCGTGAAATTTCACAAAAGTAACGCAAAATGTCGCTGTCCGCACGGATATACGAACGTGACGCGATGCCATTCGCGAGGATCAGCAACGTCGACGCTCGCCTATAATGTACACGGATGCATTAAATAACGCAGCCGGTCAGGCTAATGAAGCCCAGCGGAGACGAGGTGAGTTTGCACATATCGAGTGCGCTTCTATTTTTAGCCAACGCCATATTGCGTTACGCGTTTCGTAACTACCGATACTGGGTGCTCGATCGCATCAACTAGATATTAGATCGTTAATGATTCTATTTACTTCGCACATTTTATAGGAGAATTGCAGCATTGTACGGGCAAAAATAAAAAGTAGAACTGCGACGCAACGCACAGAAATATTCTATTAAATTGTCGATAATATTTATTTAAATTTATTTAAATTATTCATAAATTTTTATTGCAAACAGTATAATACTTATGATATATTCAGAGATCGTTTTGTGCAATTTTTCTTTTAAACATTGGAAAACTTGGCTTCGCATTATTATTCTAAAAAAAATTAGTATTATTTAAATATCGAGTTACTAATTAAATAATGCGCACCAATATTTATTAATACTTTACTCATGCACTTAAAAATTTTCCAATTTATCTTCCGATTTTATTGACAAAGGATGCAATAACGCGTGCGGGAACATTTTGGAGATATAGTCGATAAAACTGTCAGAAAAATACGACCTCATGACGGATTTACACGTGTGGAATATTTTCGCGAATATTTTTCAAAGTCTGGCTTCGCTGCTGTCCATGAAAACTTTCGCATGACGCACAAAGAGACTATTTCAATTTAACAAAAATGTAACTGATGTCTAGCTTGAGAAAGAACACGTGTCACGAAAGTGTGGAATCGCTTTTTAATAGCTGGATGGTATAGGGTGAGACAGGACTCGATTTATATTCATTTAATTAACTTTCGAAGCGACGTAGGATATCGCCTGGCACAATTACTTTCACGGATGCTTTTATATGTAAATCTTATTATCTCTTCTGGTTAATTTATTCAACACGTCCAAGCGTAAAGCAAAGAGTCTCAAAAGGGAAAGAATCGGGAAGAGAGGATCGTTCAACTCTATAGTTGCATATTCGCCTCTCAGTGTGGTGCGACGATCTTGATGCGCGCTTTCAATTAATCGTTCGCGTCAATGAGCTCCGAATCGCGTCTCCTCCGCGACCTTCGACTCTCGTTCGCAGCCGCGTAGGACGGTCGAACTTGACTTTGGTGGAGCCCCGTTGATTTTGGCAGGCATGCGTATGTGCGGCTGCACGGTTTATACTCTCTTTTCGCGCTTCATGGTCAATTCCATGACGATTTTCTCAATATCAAGCACATAATCCGCCTCATCAAATCGTCAAAAAAAATCATGTTTCGAACTCTCGTAATCTTAACTATATACGAGCAAACGAGATTCGACGAAATGCTTTGCACTCGACAGATTTCTGTGCAACGCATAATTTTGGTAGATACGTTAATTAATGTTCTGGAGAAATCATCAGGAAAAATTTTATTTCTCTCATTATTTTCGTTGTTACTAATCTTGATAATCTGATTTAAAAGAATTTCAGAATGATTACAATACATTTTTTTTCTTACATTATTTCTTCGGAGATATTTTATTTGGCATAACTGGGGCAAAGCTTTACGGAATTGATTCTGTACATTTTGACGAATCGATCGTCCGCCGATGATAGTTCGCGCTCGTCGACGAGATATTGTACTCGTTTTTTAAGTGTCCGACGCAACGAATAAACCAAAATAACTCGAAGCAGGTCCCACCAGGCCAGGATAATAATATGAATGAAATACTGGCAAGCCGGTTGGTTGGGTAAGAAGCTGGTATTCCTCGAAGCCAGCTCACCGCCCTACCCCGTCCCTCCATTCCTCTTAGTGTTCGTACATCTCTTTTCTCGAAATTAGAGGACACCTGCCTGAGCTCTTCTGGCTTATCTCCACATGAATGAAGAGAAAACGTCCTGGCATCTGAATCCGTGGACCGGTTAAGGTAGCGCGGACATTTAATCCGTGAATGATCGCGGTGAGAGAAAGACTTGGTTTTAAATAAAATACCTGCGGTATCTCCAAGCAAGATATTGATGTATTATTAGTTTTTTTATTGTATATACATATATTGCGAGAAAGAGATTATATAGGGTGACGTCTGTGTTCACACTTTTCCATAAATTTATCGATATCGATATCGACACGATTGTGCACGTATCCTAATTTCATTTTACCCTTTGGCGGGAGATGTCTGGCGTAAAAGGTCTGCTTTGTGACGATAACGATTATTACGACACACCGGCAAGACCTCCTACGGATCGAGCTGTCGCCGACAGAAATATATTGTTTGTCCGGTCGCGAGATATGCGGGAGACGTTTACGACTATTATTAATCGGAAGTGTTGTGCCAAGTCGTCGAAATAAACCCCGCTCGATTATCTCTCCTGTCGTGCTTTTATATATCCTCCTCGCGCGGCGTGTACACGGCTTTAAGCACTGTGATAACGATTTTATTGGACGCGGAATTGTCTCTCGCCGCGCGTGTCCGATGGCAGACCTTCATTCTAGAAACGAACGATATGTCGATGGCATCTGGTATTTGAAAATAGTTTAGCCAATATACCAATCTTGGCGATGATGTAAGTTCGATTTTGAAAATTTTGCTATACACTACGAATACAAGCGTGTTATATTTTAGCTGAAGCTCAATTCTTATATATACATTTTTTTTGTAATTTTAAATCACGTCATTTAACACGATTGAACCGTATATTAACTTTTAATTTAATACGATTAAACATGTTAAATGACATAATTTAACACAGGAAGAAACATGTAAAAAGAGCTTCAGTCAAATATATTATTTTTACACGTTTATGCGTGTAAAAATAACATACTTGGATTTGCAGTGTAATCGAATTAGGCTACCGCGATAGTTTATTTTCGCATCCCATTGTAACGTAACGTTTTTAAACCGAAGTTGTATCTTTTTTTCAATACGAATATATCATCTATGAGCTAAGCAGGATCGTAAAGTATCAGGGGTTATTTGTGGATTATGATTTCAGCAGAAACTCAACAAAGCTAATTAATCAATATATATAAGAAATATTAAATATGTTATTAGTCCGAGAGCCCACCGCAAAAATTTGGGTCCATCGCTTTTATGGATAAATTTACTTGCAAAAGGTAGTTTATAAGTCGTATTATCATAAACGATTGTCAGCCAAACTCGTACCCCCTGCGTTATGAGCAATAAAAATTTATTAACAATTGGATTTCTAAGCGATTTGGGTCCATCGCTTTTATGGACGAAACTTGTTTCATTCGAAAGGGCATCAAATTCCCTTTCAGAAAATACCCGGCTGATTTGCCCTGGCCCCTGCAAAACCCAGGCTGATCATGATTTTTGACTCAACGCGCAAGTCAGATCGAGCGTGGCGTTTGAAATGCGCGCCGTAAACAAGGACAGAGCGTCACGCTTTTATTTATACTTTGGATACTATCTAATATTATAAATTTTTAAAGATCATAATTGTTGTTATTGTTATTATTTAACGTTTATGATATTATAATATTGTGTAGGGATTATGAATATTTTTGATTTTTTTATCATTCATATTATTATATTTTATTTGTTAATTATATACTTTTATCATTTATCATAGTTAAAAATATCATATTTCCAGATAAAAAGTATGGAACTGTCAGAGAACGTAATGTAAATTGGAATTTTGTCGAATATTTCCAAGTTTTTTACATTTTTTTTATAATTAATTGAATTTTAACAAAATCATAGCAAATACTACACGGAAAAAAATAAACTGTAAAAAATCGTCAGAAATCTGATGACTATTTACAGTTTATTATGTAACTCGGCCACGGGTAATGATAAACTCGTAATTTTTCAATGAAATAAATGAGATACTACTAACACGTCAAATGAATTTTTGATATGCACATCAATGCTTTTTACAGTGTATAATAATATTAATATATATTCAAACAGTAAGATTAGATGTTCATACATCAATTTATAATAAAAATTCAGTAAAATGACTAAATTACAGTGCTAAACAGTATCTTTTATTGATAATTTTATTATTTTTTACATATCATTTTTTTCCGTGTAGTATTTCTTCAGCGATTTTTACTAAAAAAATCCTAGTACGTGTTAATTGTTAATTTAATTGTTTTTTTTGTTTATTAATTGTTTATTTTTAATTGTACAGTTTGTAATTTAATCTTACTTTATTTGTAACTTTCTTACTGTATAATTTTATTTCTGAAACATCTCATTCCGAATTTTTTTATACTGTTTCAATAAATGTAACTGTACCGTGTGAGAAATGTTCATTTAATCTAACCTTAATTAAAAATTTCTATTACAAACTGTACAATTAAAAATAAACAATTAATAAACAATTAAATTAACAATTAACACGTACTAGGATTTTTTTAGTAAAAATCGCTGAAGAAATACTACACGGAAAAAAATGATATGTAAAAAATAATAAAATTATCAATAAAAGATACTGTTTATAACACTGTAATTTAGTCATTTTACTGAATTTTTATTATAAATTGATGTATGAACATCTAATCTTACTGTTTGAATATATATTAATATTATTATACACTGTAAAAAGCATTGATGTGCATATCAAAAATTCATTTGACGTGTTAGTAGTATCTCATTTATTTCATTAAAAAATTACGAGTTTATCATTACCCGTGGCCGAGTTACATAATAAACTGTAAATAGTCATCAGATTTCTGACGATTTTTTACAATTTATTTTTTTCCGTGTAGTATTTGCTATGATTTTGTTAAAATTCAATTAATTATAAAAAAAATGTAAAAAACTTGGAAATATTCGACAAAATTCCAATTTACATTACGTTCTCTGACAGTTCCATACTTTTTATCTGGAAATATGATATTTTTAACTATGATAAATGATAAAAGTATATAATTAACAATAAAATATAATAATATGAATGATAAAAAAATCAAAAATATTCATAATCCCTACACAATATTATAATATCATAAACGTTAAATAATAACAATAACAACAATTATGATCTTTAAAAATTTATAATATTAGATAGTATCCAAAGTATAAATAAAAGCGTGACGCTCTGTCCTTGTTTACGGCGCGCATTTCAAACGCCACGCTCGATCTGACTTGCGCGTTGAGTCAAAAATCATGATCAGCCTGGGTTTTGCAGGGGCCAGGGCAAATCAGCCGGGTATTTTCTGAAAGGGAATTTGATGCCCTTTCGAATGAAACAAGTTTCGTCCATAAAAGCGATGGACCCAAATCGCTTAGAAATCCAATTGTTAATAAATTTTTATTGCTCATAACGCAGGGGGTACGAGTTTGGCTGACAATCGTTTATGATAATACGACTTATAAACTACCTTTTGCAAGTAAATTTATCCATAAAAGCGATGGACCCAAATTTTGCGGTGGGCTCTCGCACTATATAGATTATGAAATGCTGAGATATTTCATCGAACGCGAGGCATTTCTGCGGAAAGTATAAATACAAAGTAAAAATGTAATTCCTATGAAAATCTAAATTGTAAGTTTCTGAGTTGTAAGCTGAAAGGTTTTATTCTTTATAAACTATTTGATGCCATAAATCATCAGGGTTATCGATCAGGGAAAACCGGAAAATGTCAGGGAATCACAAAATTTATTAACCCAAGATAAGATTAAATTATACTGTAATACCGATTTAAAATTTTTAAATTATTTCTTTGAAAACTATTAAATAGAATTTTTTAATTACTTAAGGAAGCATTATAAATATTTTTAATGATTTTTTTTTAATTTTGCAGTAAGCGATTTGCAGAAATTAATAGATAGTTAAAAGGGAAAATTATATCTTAATTTTTGCGTGATATGTGTTAATGATTTTTTGTAAGTCATTCACAGCAAAATAAAAAATTGTATAAAATATTTATTATTCAGCATTTTTTTGAATGTGAACGGATTTACCGCGAAAGGAATATTTTTGTCTTTGTTTTGCATACAGATATTACTGAACGTTATTCGAAATTATGTAGTGTCAAAATTTCTCTAATTAAGAAGGTAATTAGAACGTAGTGTTTAGTGAGACAATTAAATCTCAAATAATGTACACACACAAAAGACAAAATACTAATTTTTAATTAATATCTAAAAAAATTTAACTTTTTTGTTTTTAAAAATAAAATAAAAAATTAAGCGACTCGACTGGCCAATTCTCATTTATTATAACTCACAACGTTTCAACCATAATCTGATCCTTCTCAAGAGATATTATAATTTAATACGCAACATTAAACATCATGCGTCGCCAGACGTTGTATCCATGGCGACGCATGATGTTTAATGTTGCGTATTAAATTATAATATCTCACTTGAGAAGGGCCAGATTATGGTTGAGACGTTGTGAGTTATAATAAATGAGAATTGGCCAGTCGGGTCGTTTAATTTTTTATTTTATTTTTAATTATTTACTGGCGAAGAAAAGGTTATTATCATTGTTTTTTTTTTTTTTTTTTTTTGTATTCAGTACTTCTTTCAGGAGAATTTTTCTAAAAGATGACTGAGAAAACCGAGAAAAGTCAGGGAATATTTATTTTTCTGTTTTGCTATATAACAATCTTGATCATGCAACAGATTTTAATTTTGAAACAAAACAGTTTCTCACGCTTTTTTTCGTTATGCACGCGCAAGAAAATGGTTATTCTTTCGGATCGTTCAAAGTACACATTTGAGATGGAAGGCTGCGATTCGAATAAACGGTTGGAAACAAGATTTTAATGATTTCTACTCTACCTTGACCAACTCATTTTTTTAGCTTATTAAACTAACTATACAGGCTAACTCGCATCGTGATCGTAAAATACTGGCTCGTCAATACGAAAACGTCGGGATAGGAAAAGAAAAATAAATAAATAACAGGGAATGGAAGGAGGGACAGAGTGGGATAGGATAGCGTGATCTTCTATTTTAATGAGTGGCTGCGTTGGCGCGCGGAAATGAGAGACAGCCGGATAATCGGTGTGGTTTCTCAAAATTGCAGCGCTCATATAAGCTCCTAAGTGTCGACGAAGATACGATTGAAAGTGCCAAGATTTTCTTCGATCGTAATGACGACGCCCCGGAAGACTCACTTAAGACTCGTTAAGTATACGCTCAAGCCAAATTTAACTGACGACTAAATTTCCAAGAGCAAGACAAATTAGAGATGATAGAAACTCTCTGTTAATCAAGTGTTTTGTCTTATCCGAGAGAGAATGTGAAGATACAATAACTCGATTCCCAATTGCATTTATTCTAAATTTATGCATCGCTCCATTCCTATTTGCATATAAATCTGCTGTGGAGAATGAATTATTATTATATATATCTTATATCTTATGTATGTTTTAGATATCGACCGTTTTCGTCAGATGTGTTACTTATTTCATTACTACAACGTTAATATTAAGTTGCTTTTAAATATTGAATATCAAGATTTTGACAATTTTACGAAGTTAGAAAATAAGCGTTAATTATCTCAGAATTATTTTTTATGTGACACTTTGGAAATTATATATTTTAAAATATAACTGATATGTTATATCTCAATAACTCTGTGATAATCTACATAAAAGAATTCTGCTGTTTTATGACAAAATATTTGCTGGAATTCAACGTTATTGTACTTTCAAATTACATAAAATCAATTTATCTATGAATATGGATAGACAAGCTATGAAAAGAAAAGCAATAATTGCTTGTTTTTTTATTAAACAAATTGAAATATGCTACGTGATTATAATTTAAAGTTTAATCTTACCGATTCGGTGGCGATTTCAGTTTCAATAATCTTACGAAAGGAATGGAATTTCTCAAATTCTCCAATATTTAACATATTTGATCGAGTGCGATAATAATCCATATGAGTACAAGGCAAACATGACTTTGATCCCCGCATAGTTTACGAGAATTCTATTTTGACGGATGACTATTTTAATTGGAGACTTAGCAGGATCGGGGGCGGCCGTTCTTAACGCTAAATGCGCGGGTGGAGATACGGGGGGTGGGGGCTTCGCACATTTCATGAGCGTATTTTCATCGTGGCCGCAACCATATGGCCATATTACCGAAAGTGCGAAGTTATTTCCGGCTGGGATATACTATTCTGAGAGCTCGACGTAAGTCTCTTCGGGTACAGGGTTTGTTGCGGGTATCTGGCAGCGCGCGCGAAATACCGCGCGATTCTGCAAAACACAATCGTCGTCGACGTTGTCTTCTTAGATAACGACAGGCGACGTTCAGTAAATGTGTCCGTGTCCATGTCCGTCTGACGTCAATGCGGAGGTTTCATTCAAAAACAGGTCTACGTCCGTCTACATTTCGCGTGCATCTTTGATGTATTTACACGTGAGATGGATGCTGCGGGAAAAAATACCTCATATCCGCAGATTTATAAGTAATCTACGTATGTGGATTTTCAAGCGATAGTCCTACGAGAAAAAAAAACGAATACATAAGTACTGAAACGTATTGAAACAAATTGTTCATTCGCGTTTGTCCGCTCTCTCTTGCTTAGTCTGGATCTGGTTTAACGGACACTTTATTTCCGAACGTTCTCGCAGTCTTCGCTATTACGTCTTTCGAGTGGCGGTATTTTGACATCTCTCTAGCTCGTAATCGCTGTCTGCGTATTTTATCATCTTAAAAAAAGATTTCTCACCTCTCGAAATAAACACGGCGCGTAGTAAGTTACACATGTTGGACTCGCGCGCACAAATGCCAAATTGTTTTCCGTAGAAATAACCATCGTAAATGTTTCTCGATTGATCTATTTCGAAAACACAATTTGTATTAACGGCGACAATCGATATCAAGGACAATCGGTTTCTTCGTGAGGATTTTTTTTTTTCCAAAGTGATATATTTAGCCGTGATTAATATGCATGGCACCTGATGTGCGCCGAACTAGTAAGGATAATAAATTATTCACATCGACTGACTTCCTTATTCGCTTTTAAATTTCATCAGAATCCGGTGAATGACATGTTTCCTTTTATGGTTCCTCCGAACGTGTGACATGTTTCTTTCCTGTAATTAGTTTCATGCAGTTTAAATTCGATACATATGACGTATCGTTTCTTTGGCTTTTCGCTGTATGAAAGACAAGTTTTATATTAGTTTTACTCGCATGAACGCGCGACGGCCGACGCGGATTGGCTGCAAATAACGAATTGGCCGGACACTTACTCCCGCGTGTCCATAATATCGAACTTTCATCTCAACATATCGGCGTATCTACGTCGCGCGAGAAGTTATTCTTGTCGAAGTTACGCCAATTTCCTCTTGCGTCTCGCTTGCTTCTCGCGCGGCACGTTGCATCGACGTCGGCATCGCACGTCGGTCCCACCACCGCGACCGGTATAGTAAATTCCCGGAGCGATTGATGATATTTTCAGATATCTGCCGCGTATATCTTCCTCGTCGCGCTTGACGTGTCCCCGCCTCCGCCGCGCCGCGGCCGCCTCCGGAGAGATGCATTCAAAAACAGTCCCGGCACGAGTTGGATAATCTCGACATCGCCTGGCACGTCTTGGCGACGTCAATGCGGAGGTTTCATTCATCGTTCCGTATATTTTCGATTTCACCCTGCGCCCCGTTCCCCAATCCCTCCCCCCCTTTCGTCACCCTCGGTTCTCTTACGTCCGCGGGCCTCACTTGTTGCTGCACTGACGCATCGTCTATATATAGCCGCCGCGCCGCCGAAACGCCCGATATTATTTTCGACATTCTATTCCGCTGTCGTTTGATCATCGGATCGAGAGGTGTACGAAGAGAGAGGAAAAGAAAGAGAGAGAGGAGTGGCAAGTCGTCGTTATATACACGGCGATCTAAAAATAGGCGGTGAGGTGTCGCGGGAAGACGCGGGGGTGTTATTACAGGCGAGATAGATGGATTCGCAAGCGCGACCACCGGTCATTCCGGAGTTAACGACTCGTGTGAGAGACGACGTTAATGTTTGTTGCCCGTGAGCGCGCGCGCGCGCACAAGCTCCTTCTATTTTTAGACGGCCCGATCGGCAGCTATACGGGCATCGTGAAGGCCGCGCATTGCGAAACGATTATCGATGTTGGCGCATGTTACTGCAGTCGGTCCCTGGATCCATCTGTGTTCTTTGTGTACGATTTTGCGCGCGTGCAATTCCGCGATCGGCTCGTATTGGCGTTAGACGAGGACAGAGGACACAGGATTCGTCGTTTGTTGAAAGTTGCCTGTATATTTATATATAGATTGCGTTTTCGTACGTGAATGCACATTCTGATGCAACGTTATGGAACCACGTGGACGTCTGCTCGGTTTTAAGTATAAGGATTACAGGTCGCCCTACTGTCGAATCCAATTAATATTACTCTAAAGTTTGTCTCGGTACATGATTAAATAAAATGTTGAGACAGTGTAAAAATAAACTAGATGCTTGTAGAAAAGAGCCGAATTAAAACCTATCTCAAGAATTATTTATCGAAAAGTTAATTTATAACGGTTCTATCTTTATGTTAAACTAAATTTTATGATAAAAGGTATATTATTTTATAAATTGGTAATTTATTATTTTTGATTGATGATGAATTCTCATTGATATTCTGTCTTAAGATAACAAAATTCTATTTAGCATTTTAGTATGACTTTTAGAGAACTTGTTTTATTGTATGTACAATCAATTGCTATTTCTTATTTACTGATTATACGTGTCAATTAGTAGTCGATTAGTTTTATGAAGAATCGATTTTGAACCTGCTTCTGTAGCGTACTCTTTAATATTACGTCTATATGGCGATCTTTGACATTTGTTTCGGCCAGGCAATCAATTAATTCGGATCTAAAAAATAATTGATGTTAATCGCAATTTCAAGCGATTTACAAATTTAATGGGTCATCTGAATTGACGTGACTCACTTATTTAACATATTCTTTTTCAAGAAATAACTTCCCTCATTTGAACTTCATATTGGAAACCTTTTGCGAGAATATTTTTTAATATTTTCCCTTGGGCACATATGCGATCTGCCTGCTCCTCATGTGCGACCAAACATATCTCATATTGTGAGTAACCGTAGCTAGTAATATGATACAGATTCCCATCGCCTTAATAAACATCCGCTTTCGTTCGTCTAAGTTTTGCGAGGATGTCCAGCTTAAAAACTCGACCATGTCCTTTGCCATTTGCGATGTCGTCGACGGGGTGCCATCGTCGTATTCCACCGCTCCTTCAGTTAGCATCTGAACACATGATTCATAATACGTTGTAATGACTATCAAATGAGAGGGCGCACAATTAAAATTTCATTAGCATGAAAGATTAATTAGTGAAATAAATATTAACAATGTTGATGTATAAATAATAAAATTATCTCTTGATAAGGTATAATTCGGCACGATCAATACCTCATTGACATTTATCTTAAGTTTGCCGAGCTAACAATTTGGCGGATGTTTGTTGTATCTGTAAACTATGTCCGGTCATTATATTTTCCTTTATTTATTTATTTATTTTGTCATTATCCTATGCTTCTATCTTTTTAGAAGAAAGGAAGAGATAGCTTGAATTTTCCTCAATAAAAGGAAAAAAAATGCATTCCGAGTTACGAAGATATAGAGATTCTCAAGGCTCATTGATGGATATAGACAATTAGCGTATTTCATTGCTTAATTTTAAACAAATTTGAACACATTTAAATTTTACAACTGAATGTTAAAGATCATGTAGAAGAGA
Source organism: Temnothorax longispinosus (assembly GCF_030848805.1). NCBI lineage: Eukaryota > Metazoa > Arthropoda > Insecta > Hymenoptera > Formicidae > Temnothorax > Temnothorax longispinosus. Next base: position 18,762,317 of record NC_092360.1, on the reverse strand, counting down.
TAGCGCCTGTTAAAACTTGTACGAAATATTTTATCTCAAATTGAGAATTAAGTATATAGATGAAAGAAAACAAGAGGAAGTCTCGAACTATCTGTATAAAAATATGCGGAATAATATATTGGATACTTACTTGCGCCATACTGATTACGTTTCCGGGAAAGTAGGCATTAAAATGTTGCTGATCGGTTAAAGATACACCTGCTGGCGGTTCCATCCATCCCGTCAGCAAAGAAAATACGTAATTTCTACCGTTCCTCCTGGCAAAAATGATGTAGGTCAGATCTGGTGGGTACGCGCCGAAATTTGCCGCCCTGGACGCTTCCTCATTCGGAAAAGGAGGTGGCAATAAATCAGACAGTCTTCCGGGTCTCATATAGTAGTTACCCTCTTCGTCAGGTCCGTCTCGAATCTGCATATCCGAAATCGATATCTATATTATTCCATGAAGTCCAAACTGGATAAAAAAAGTTAATTTAAAGTTTTACATTAAAAGATCAATCAAGCATTCTTCACGAACTGTATAAATATTTATTTGTATTTTATTAATTAGATTAAAAATATGATTAGTTATTATTAATGCATTAAGTTTCTACATGCATAAGATACTATTAATATATATTTGGTACGGATAAAAAAACATCATGAAGCAATGACAAGACCAATAGATTACATGGCTATATAAGATTATATCGTTTTTGTATTATCTTAAACTAGCTGTCAGTTCTTGCGATAAATAAAAAAAAATAGTTTGATAAGACACGTGAACCATTGATTAACTTTATCGAACAATTTTATACTACTAAATTGATAACACATATGATGCATTTACAATAGCATATAATATTGCAAAATAGTAACTTAATATCTGTAAAAACTTTCTGTAAGATTGTGATAGGAAAGTCACCACATTTTGTATCAAATAACTTTTCAATATTATTTCGATATATATAAGATGATTTGAAACAACCCTATTGTCCCGCAAATATCATATTTCTGACTCGATTTGAGATGATTTTTCCTGTAGATTTTCACCGAAGCTTAGTTTTCGAGTTATAAAAGGAAATAGTTACCTTACTACGGGCCGGGTACAGGAGGTAGGCAGGGGCGGCGCGACTCATCGTCGCGGGCGCAATTCACCGTCCGCTGGATGAAATCCGTTAGTGTGCAATTCGCTCACTTGCAGAGAAAATGGCATGGTATATCGAGAATTTTTTGTCGCGTCGATGCGAAGATGATCGGCTTGCGGATGTAAGGAATGAGGCGCTTGTTGCGATCAGCTGTCGCGCCGCTCCTGTCTATCTCCTGTACTCGGCCCGTAATAAGGTAACTATTTTTTTTTATAACTCGAAAACTACACTGAGAAAAAAATTTATTAATCCCAAAAATTATTTAGTCCGATACGTTCAACTAAACATTTTAGTTGGTTAACTAAACATTAGTTGAATTAATTAATTCTTGATTAAAGAAACTAAATAAATTGTTGAAACAAACTAATGTTTAGTTAACTAACTAAAATGTTTAGTTGAACGTATCGGACTAAATATTTTTTCGGATTAACAATTTTTTTCTCAGAGTAAGCTTCGGCAAAAATTTTGCTACAGGAAAAATCGTCTCAGAATTGAGTCAGGAATCTGATATTTGCGGGACAATAGGGTTGTTTCAAGTTTCAAATCACCGTATGTACAATCTACAAGAATTTGTTTTTCTACATTGCTATCTTTTTTTTATTATTATTATTACATAAGAGAAAATGTTACAAGACTGTAGAAATATTTGGTGAATTTTAGTAACTGAAGAGTAACTCTGAATTTTTTTCAAATACCCAATTTTGCAAACACACACACACACACACACACACACTCTCTCTCTCTCTCTCTCTCTCTCTCTCTCTCTTCGGCTGTAATACCGGACAGAAACGTGTATTTCTCGCTATACAGAGTGGTAGCTAATCTCATTTTTGCGTGGACGGAGAATGTTCCCGGCGAGCCAACTCGTAATTGAATTATGCGTCGTCATCGTCGTCGAGTGCGGACTCGAAGTCAATTTACGAGAGCCGCGAGAAAGAGGAGGAAACGAAACGCCTACGCCAAAAGTGGAATCGGCGGGATCCGACGGCGCGGGATAAATTCAGGCCTACCGTCTACCTCGTACTCGGCGGCAATGGCCTTGACCTCGTCCCTTGTGTGTGAAACGTCGATCAGATCCATGAATCGCACGTAGCGCAAGCTGTGGCACGTGTGACATACGGTTCTGTAGACTTGCCAGCCCCGCCGCACGGCCGAGTGGTCCAGAGTCGTGAGGTATCCCTCGAAGGCCCAGGGATAGCTGGGCAGATGCGCGACGCGGTCCATCGCCTGAACCGATCGGTCCAGGAAATATAAGAACGCTCCGCAGGTGGCACCCGCGCCCACCAGCACGCCTAGACCATTCCTCAGAATTCTTCTTCCACGCCTCCACTCGATACCGTTGTACCACGTATAAACTCCACCGAATTGCTGCCGTTGAAAGCCGCGTTTCACTCGTGATGAAAAATAGTTTTTCGTCAAAAGCGCAGCCATTTTTCTCTGGGACAAGATAGTCTCGGGGAAACAATCGATGGTTTAGCGAGTCAAACTGTGGAATACTGGGTGTCATTCATATGATATCTGCGTAAAATACTTTTTCTCGCAACTGTTGAATTTCTACTGTTAAACAGGAAAAACAGGAGAATCTTGAGAGTCTATTGATATCACATTTTTTTTTAGGTTTGCATTTATAATCACATTTGAAAAATTCTAAAACCAGTTTTGAGACACGATTCGATTTAATACATAAACCGTGCAAATTAATTCAATATTTATTACGTTATATTTGCAGTCGTGATTAGATTAAGAAACTCGGATGAAATTAGTCTTGAAACACAGTCTGGGTTTTATTTCTCGCACATACACACAATTCAATAATTGATTCTTGAGAGAAGATAATATATATGTATGTAGGGTAACTCGGGGGAATATGCCATACTTAAGAAAAATATGATTTTTTTCCTATTTCTTTTCTTTTAGGTATCTTTGCATACTGGTCTTCTTTTTCCTTCTTTTATCTGTTATTTATATATGGTTTTCATCATGTGGGTAATATTCCACATATACAAACATGTATAGTAATTTAACTTTAGAAGGGCATTCTTGTCTAAAAACATGTAAAAGAATATTTTTATTACTTTGTTTGCATTTCAATAGTACTCTGTGTGCTACAAGTAGTCTAAATTATTCAGAATGCAATTTTTGCAAAATATTAAGTACGTAGCCTATAATATTCTTAGCGCATGAAATAAACGTGTTTATTCAACATTTTTTAATATTTTTTCATCATTTTTTCACCATTTTTTCAATATTTATGCGGCAAATATTTATTTATACTGTTTACAGCAGTATCCTGCTAGTAGGTTAGGAAGCTGTAAACAATACTGACATTTTACCCCTAATATCTAAGTAGTGGCATATTCCCCCAAGATGCAGTTTTATATTAAAATGAACCTGTATTATACGATTGCCAGTAAAACGAATCGGCGACGTACTGAATACTTTCATCCTAATCAATATTAATAGAACGACAAGCTGATCGAGTTAAAAATAGTGTAATGCTTGAAGAATATCTTATATAAAATACTAACAATAAGAAAATTCTAAAAAGCACGTTGTCATATACTTGTCATACTGTACTTACCCCATAAAAACTATAATACTGACAGGAAGTAAGTAAAACTTGGGCAAAACGTCAGATATAATATTTTTAACAATTTCACAGTATTTACAACAACGCTCCTAGCCGTAGCTTTGTTAAACATAACGAGTGGCATATTCCCCACACTGGCATATTCCCCCCCAGTTACTCTATATCCATTAGTTTTTGAACTTTATAAAGTTTTTCTGAAGGTGCCGTGAGAAGAGAACAATTGTTTATGTAACAAATGTGACTTAAAGTTCAGAAGTAGTTTTTTAAAGCATTAATAATTCTTTTCAAATGGAGTTATTAATAAAGCATTCAAATTGTCACTAAAAGAAAGAATTAAATAATTGGCCTGTAATTTAAAATTTGCTGTTAACAGTGGATATTTATATACATATTAATAAATTGAAACAAATTTTCGTGTTAATTAGTATTCAAGTAACAATATTTTATTTGCTCCCTCCATCGAACGGAATGAATCACGGCGACGCTAACGAGTTTACAAAATATACCACAAAATATAACTGCTCATATAATTAAATCAAAATTCGATCATTTAAAATGTAACGAATAAAACATACAGCATATATTTATTTTATTAGATGTTGAACATTTTATGATAACAGTCTGACTGGCATATGATTTGGTATTTGTTTAGTGGTGTACAGTATACTGCCGTATATAATATAATATAATTGCAAGGCCGCCACATGCCGTGTTGTCATTCGCGGTTAGACTCGAGCGAACAGGTAACGCAAGCCGCTCCGTGTGTCATATTATTCTTCGAAACGCGAAAAGTACTACAAAATATTAAATGGTATCGTACGTCGCACTTATTAGTAAGCGATTATTAACTCGCACTGTTAACAATTCATAAACGTATCGAGGCGACGACCGCTTGTCGAAGTAGATACATATTTCGCGCGATTTATTGACACCCGTGAGTCTCGCAAAGTGAACGACATTTCAAATAGAATCTAAAGCAAAACGCTCTCACAGAGCACAGATAAACGCCGAATGTATACTATACTCAAGTGATGAATGAAAACATGAGGGAGGTAGATGCGTCTCTGCTATACGACTGTACTTGTATCAATTGGATGCATTTGTTCGGAACAGGAATCGAAACGATAAAAAATAGCCAATAGGGACATTATATTGTTTTGGGATGTATTTCCGGGTGATAATTATGTATTCAGTGACGCTTAAATTTGAATATATCCCATGTTTTTGACGCTTTGGGCTTCTAGTTCAAATTTCGGTTTAAATAATTTACCTATATGTCCACCATTCTGGGATTAATTACGCGGAACAATATATGACTCGCGGGATCAAGTTATTAAAGTAACGAGAAGTCATGTTATTTCTGTTAAGTATTTTGATTTAATTAATTAATCTGAAAATAAAAAAAAACAGAATATTTAGAGTACATTTATAATACGTGAAATATTTCGTGCGGTAAAATATATTGACTGACATACGGTCTTGATATTTGTGTGTGGTTATAGTCTTCAATCTATACATATATATAGTGTATTATATAATAGTAAAGTGAGCATCGATTAATATCAGGAGTGCCACGTAAAGTGCGATTGTTCTATTCTAGTGATTAATAAACATGACTAGGACAAATTAGGAATCTTGATGAATCTTAATCATCTTACATAATTAATAACTGCCAATTTATTGAACATTTTATACATGATTGCATAAGCATAAGATCTTCAAAAACACAATTAAAGAAACGTAAAGATATTTTAATAATATTATTTAGTTAATTTTTTATCGTGAACTTTATATCAAGTATATTATATAATAGATTTAATTTTTGAGGTTATTTCTCATGTAATTAGGAAAAAATAAGACAAAGAGGAGAAAATAAAATAAAACTGTCAAATACAATATTGACGTTTCTAAAATATAAAATTTTTACTTAAAGTTCTTCATGTTTTTCATATCTAATGGATAATGAAGATTGAAATAAGATGTTTATGTATTTTGTTTACATATTTATGTAAAATAAAAATAACGTATCTATAGAACATAGTACGGAATAATTGTTAACTTAGTTATGTTACTTTATTTTCTTTGTTTCAAATATTTTTAAAATAAAAATTAAAGTTTGAGTTTTGTTTCTTTATGTTTCTATGATTAAATATTATATAAGCTGGTATAAAAGAACAATGTTTAGAGATTTTTTCATATTATGTTTATATAACTGTTTTTCTTATTTTTATCCATAGAATATATTGGCGCAATTTGGCTGAAACCTGGGATACCCTGTATAAAAGACGAATAGAAAGTATTTCATTGTCAGATAGAATTTTTCAATTAATTTATTTCATAAAGAAGGGTACGCTGTCTATTATATTTTTCTTATAATAAATAAGCTAATTTTATTACAATTTTCATACCTATCTATTTTTATTTATCGATAACTTGACTTTATATTACTTGAGACATACATTTAATAACGTGAGATAATTTTAATAACTATCTCACCGCTGCTAATATTGTGGAGTATTCCACATAACATCCCTTAGGGATGACTGATCTGCATAGTCAGGTTCAGTCTAGCGAATCTATAGACCAGAGTTCAGTATACTGCGGTACTCTCATACATTTACACTTCATATACATCTATATGCATACATTTTTACGATGGAATATGGAATAATCCAATAAACATTTGAGGCAAGATAGAAGTAAGATACTTAAAGCTAATTCAAGAATAATAAAGAGAAGACTTTACACGTGTTTAATACCTATAGAAGAAGCAAAAGATAGCGAAAAGCTTATTTTTTAAATTCATATCCCTTAATTAAAAAGAAAATTTTGCAATATCCATACTTTAATGGTAACAATGCATTCAGCCGCATAGTGGTTGTAGTCGGGCACACCATAAATTAATAGAAATACGAGACAATCCTTTTTCTTTCTCTCTTTTATTAATTCATACTAATTCGATTACTCGTTGACCCGACATTGCATATGGAACTGTCGTGAAATTATAAAATCTGTTACTAACATTCAGATTTTCTTATGCTGCATAAGAAAATCTGAATGTTAGTAACAGATTTTATAATTTCACGACAGTTCCATTTCTTGCGATGATTTTTTTATGCAATGTCGGGTCAACGAGTAATCGAATTAGTATGAGTTAATAAAAGAGAGAAAGAAAAAGGATTGTCTCGTATTTCTATTAATTTATGGTGTGCCCGACTACAACCACTATACGGCTGAATGCATATACTAAGAGAGGATGCCGCAATAATCTATAATTAGAGACATTCGCGTCCCAGTATCGTAAATACCCGGCTTGGCTAACGTTTCGAGAGGCAGCCGGCTCGAGAGACTCCTACGACTCTACGAAGAAAAAGGAATTCGATCCGCTTCGTGCCATTTTCGAAAATTCAAGCGTGGGTGGCCATTTAGACGAGATACGCCCGACCTTTCCGACTGTATTTTCGAGGTGTATCTAGCAGGAAATCCCCAGGCTCAATGTGTACTTGCGATTCTTATCCAACTTTCGATTCAACATGAATCTCTCATTCGATAATTTATATTACAATTTACAGCTTATTTTTGATAAGTTTCGTGTGTGTGTGTGTGTGTGCGTGCGCTGCGTGCGTGCGTGCCGTGCGTGCGTGCGTGCGTGCGTGCGTGCGTGCGTGCGTGCGTGCGTGCGTGCGTGCGTGCGTGGTGCGTGCGTGCGGCGTGGTGCGTGTGCGTGCGTGCGTGCGTGTGCGTGCGTGCGTGCTGCGTCGTGGGTCGTGCGTGCGTGCTGTGCGTGCGTGCGTGCGTGCGTGCGTGTGCGTGGGCGTGCGTGCGTGCGTCGTGCGTGCGTGCGTGCGTGCGGGCGTGCGTGCGTGCGTGCGTGCGTGCGTGCGTGGTGCTGTGCGTGTGGTGTGTGTGTGGTGTGTGTGTACACACAAGTAGAATCTAATCTTGATAAGATATTGTGGAGGCATTAAAAACGTTATATGTATACATATATATAGAATAGATATATATTATGTTAAATTTTTAATGCCTCAACTATATCGAGATTAGATTTTGCTTGCGAGAAATAATTATTTTTAGAAATACTTACGAAGAGATATAGATAGTTTGAATTGATCTTTCTATATTTCAACCTCAACCTGCAAATAAATACTAATATTTTTTTGTTATTATACACGCTATTTGTGTCATTTGATCTCATTGCTAGTATCTAATCGCATTGCACTCTCGATTATGCGATGACAAAAAATACATTCGACGCCAGGTGTTGCGTCGTTTACTTCACGAATACCGGGTAAACGTGCCTACGTGAAACCATTGGCAGCTCCGTCACGATTAATAATACACGTGCGATCTATTTGCGAGACATTGAGAAGTCAAAGCCGGCCGAAGTGATTCGATGAAATTAATTCTTACGTCGCTTGCATCGCATCGTAAATCAAAGTCACCGCGGGCGAGACTCTCGCGATCGGTCGCGTAAAACGTTTTTCGCGGTTTCGAACGGACGGAGGCGTCTTCGTTTCGACCGTTTCGACGTTATACACGTTGGGGGATTGACGTTTCCGCTTGCTTTCGTCAATTCCGCCGCTGCGTATCTCAGCGAGATATCACGACTCGGCAAATGGAAGAAAGAAGGACGACAAGAGAGTTAGAAGGATGGAGGAAGTGGCGAGGAGGGAGGGACGCAAGTGCATGCGCCGCGCTCTCGCATACGCGTCGCCGTACTATCGTGCAATTACGTTACACAACGTCGTTACACAACGACGTTTTACAATAAAGGCACAAGCCGGGTGTATTTCCGCACCGCGTTATAAATAAACTACTCGGTTATGCTTGGCATTATGCATGCGCGCATATTGGCGCGCGGTTACGTTGCGCGTTACGCCTGCGAGTGTTGTGTTGCGAGCGCGTGTGTACGCGTGTTATGCACGCGCGAGCCCGCACAAACGACGATGTAACGGCGACTCAAAGGTGTATCCTGCTGACTCGAATGATCGCCAGAGATCTCTCTCCAGCGCGGCGGGTTGTATACGTATTATATACTTACGGCGAAAAAAGATTTGGACCGCCGCGTTTTACGATTGTCTGCCTCGCATTAACTCTCTTTAACATTCCTGATATTGTTCTCGCATTACACCACTTTTAATTTCACGTTTCTTTTCCTAAGTACCTTGCCAATTCTCGTGCTTATCTTTAACCGTTTCAATTAGCTATACCGTATGTTTATCAATTTCGAGTTACATTTCTCATATTATTTCCAGTTTTTTTGTTGCGATTTTGTTCTTTGTTATGCTGATATTATTTGGGATTTTTTGTGGACGAGATCATTTCAAGATATTTTTTCCAAAAATTAACTTTGTGAACATAATAGTTTTCTAAATAAACAGATATACTCATTAGAGGAGGATGGGGGAATAGGAACCACGGGGTAATAAGAATTATCTTAGAATAAATTGACGTGAGTAACTCTTATGGAACACTCCGCCATTCGAACATTTTATCGAGCTCGCTTTGTTTGCCTGGTAAAGTGCATGTTATGTTTTCGGTCGCTCCGTTACAATTTTTATCGATTTTTTCTTAACCAAAAAGTGGTTTTATTTTTCATTAATTAAATTTATTTATTATTATTATTATTATTATTACTTTATAGACAAAACAAATAATAAAATTAAAAAATCTTTTTAGTAGTTTTTCTTTTAAATCACCGACAAAAAATTAGAGTAATGGGGTAATTCGAAATAACTCCAATGGTGTAATTAGAACGCTCTAATTACTTTGGGTATACAAATTTTAAACATACGAATGCGTAGCTTGTAAAAAAGGTAAACAATTTTATTTGGACTTTTGCATTTGTAAAAATTAATTATAAAATGATAAAAAAAAACCTTAAATTTAATGATTGATCTCGTTCTAGGTAATGGAAAATAATAAAATCTATTTTTTACCTATTTAATTACTGTTTCCATAAATAAGTACTTTATTACTCACTTAAATGTTTCGTACAGGCAATGGATTTCATTACTCATAAGGTAGTTCTCATTGCCCGATACCTGGGGAGTTTACTTTTATTTAAAAAAATGTTTATTTTTTTGTTGATTTTATTGGAATTTAAATATTTATGTTATACTAAATTGAAGCTTAATGTTTTTCGAATTTAATTACTATAAAAGTTTAAATAAATATTCGGTGATTATAATATATTTATTATATTTTTTTTAACAGGTGCCAATTCTCCTGATGTCTTCTCCTAATTACCTGTGGCTTTTCGGAAATATAAAGTATAATTTATGCAAGCTGTTTTAAAAACAAGCTCTCTATTTTTTCTCGAAAATAGTGATATCCTTTTATTTATTCACATATTAATAATTTATAATTTGCCATAGTTTTACTCAATCTTTGTGACTTTTATGTTTGCCAAAATTATCCGTAAAGGTTTGTAACGATAGAATTCCCAACAAGAATTTAAAAAATCGGTGAATGCACGGCGCGTTTATAACGGAGTGATGGCAATAGACCACGGGGGGGAGGGGATTAAATTTATCGTACAAGCTTGATTCCGTTTAACACAATTTCCATCTAGTTCGTCATCGCGCGGTCACTCAGCGACGGCGAATAACCGTCAAGCCGAAATTAGGCGGCCCGGTGTATAATTAATCCGCTCGTTTCTTTCCAGGAGCGGCCCGACGAAGATTGCGGTTGATTGAAAATCGATGCGGGCCGAATCTTCGCCGCGACCGTTCCGGCGAGATCGTTTATTTTTAAGGTTTAAGCACACTGAAGGGGAAAGAAAGACATACGTTTGGAACCACCGTGCAGTCTGCATTATTTATTCTCAGGGTATAGATAGGTAATATAGCGCTGTGCGGTCTCGTGGCGCGGCGGTCAATACACTGTTGAATAATTTAGGTGTGATCGCGTTCTCCACTTATTTTCTCGCGGGACATTTTTGCTCGTTGGGGCGAATAAGGAAGGAAATCGTTGGATTGTGCAAAAAAAAAGAAAGAAAGAAAGAAAAAGAAAAATGCATCAGAAATTACGTAGTCACCAGCGAACGTTGTGTCGATTAGTTGATTTAGCGCGTCGCGGCTGATAATTCCGCCAGGTGCACGCGTCGAGCGCATTAAAAGTGTTTTCCATATCGCGAAGACGAGAGGAAGGGGGGAAGGGAACCTGCAAAATTATTGCGATACCGAGCGAGCGCGGTTCATTATTAACGCGGCGTCGAGGCGGTGCGGTTAAGCGATTTTGCGAGCTTGAGCGAGATTTAATTCCATTCACCGTTGCGGAAGTTCAACGATTAGTTTGCCGATCGAGTTTCTCTGCCTCCTCCTCCTCCCCCCAAAGTCTTTCTCTTTATGCGACACCTTCTTTGTCTAATTTTGCAATTAGAGTGTTTTTTGTAATTTCAAGCTAGCTTAACGGACGTGCCATTATTTTCGCGGCTGGAATAGAACTGGCTTCGTCGTCGTCGTCGTGGTCGTCGTTGTCTTCGTGAGTCGGCTACAAATACATTTCGCATAATAATAATAACGATCCGTGTACCGTTACACGTCTAATAATAGATAGGATAGTATCGATCGACACCGTGCGACCAAAGACGATATCTTGCCGCGTTCCTCCTCCTCGTTCCACCCACCCTCGCCGCGTAATCTCGGCTATTCGCGTCCGACGCGCGCAACCCGCGATTTTGCAGACGCGATTAATTATTTCCTTACAGACGGCGATTATCGGAATTCTCTTTCCTTCGGGAAGACACCCTATCCCGATCTCAAATTGTCTTGCCTGCCCTCGCGACGTTGCCGCGATCCCATCTGTCTATCGTGACGCTTGAATCGAAAAAGCTATGAAGGTGGTTTTTGTATGAAAATGAAAATTACTTATAATTTGTAAAACTATTATATCGTTTGTTGGGCATGATTTAGATACTCTTTATCTATATTTAGAAGAATTTATTTATTTGAAACATGTGCAGAACAAAAAATATTTTCCACTCTTAATCTGAATATTACAAATATTCCCATAAATAGTATGCGCAGTCTTTTGCAATACTACTTGATTTACACAATCTTTACTTGATAATTATTTACAAAATAGGCCTTTTTTTTAATTTTGATATTTTTTTGCGGCTCTCTTGGTAAAAATCTCTACTGTGACTCCGACAGTGATAACCGGAGAAGCCCGAAAAATATGTAACTTTCCTATTTTTTAACCTATTTTTTCCGACGTGGTTTTCCGGATCTTCCGACGCCGATGTTATAAATATATAGTGGCCCTTAAAAAACCGATTTTGGTCTTGAAAAGGGCAGGTAGTGATTCGTGAATCATGTCTATTTCGTTGCGTCATTTCGGTGTCAAACGTTTGTGTCAATATGAAAGAAAGTAATTTGCTGATATGTATGTATAGACAGTACACATGTAGGGAGTGGGTGGGGGTTGACCTCGGTTTGCGTTGATGGTTCTCTGGACAGCACTTTCCACGCAAAGCGAGATTTACCCCACTCCACCCCATCTCTGCTTATAAGGCGAAACGAAGTCTATCATTGTGTACGGTTCGGGTTTTCAACTTTCCACCCGAACCGAGGTCCACCCCCACCCACCACCGCCTACATGTGTACTTTCAAGTAAAAGAAGGTTGAACGTTTGCGAGCCAAGTTGAAGGCTACTTAAAAAAAAGGTAAAAAAATAGATGTTATATATTTTTCGGGCTCCCCCCGAATGATTATCACTGTCGGAGTCACAACAAAGATTTTTACCAAGAAAGCCGCAAAAAAATATCAAAATTCGGAAAAGGCCCTATTCTAAATAATTACTCTTTACTTTATCAAACGAAAAAAACCTTGATAGAAGAAATAAATAGTGTAAGTTTCTACGAGCGCAAATCGAAAAATTTATTATTTTATTTCTAGTATACGAGATAAACAAATGCGCGTACTTTATGAATGTCTTTTTTGATATGCTCTACTTCTTGCATAACAGATTTCTTCCATAATAATGGTTTTGAACATTTTTCCGGAGAAAATAATTCTTTTTTCTGAAATCTGTGCGAATAACTTGTAATTCCGAAATAATATGCCGCGACGATAAAAACGGATTAATTTGTCCTCGAGGAGAATTCGTATCGTGCGACATCTTTATCGGTCGACCTTATCGAGCCTGTTCCACTTACATCTTTTTATTCGCGGCTAGATTATTCTTAATGAACGTGACGCTAAAAATAGCAGGGCGAGCTGTCGGCACGGCGGTCGTCCCGCGAGAAATCTCCGTCGATGGACGGCAAAATTATCCGCTGTTATCGGCTGCGGTGTGAACACTCATGATAACGCTATTTATGTCGTTCTTCTGCACGAGGCAATGCCGAGAGAACAGCATCGTGAAGATTGACACGTAAAACTACCGTTGCACTTTGTACCTACTGGCTACTCGAATTGTACTGAACAGGCTTCTTTCTCCGTTTCTGCGCAACGAGAGCTAAGTGCGATTAGAAAACGCGATTAAAGAAGATTGAATCATTATGTCTAATATTGATTTGATATTACGTCTATTTATTCGTATTTTACAAATTTAATTTATCCAAAGATTTCAATAACTTGATTTGAATGTTTTAATAAATAATCGTTTTATTTTTAAGATGTATCTACCAAAGAGACTTTCGTTTTCAACAAAATAAAGTTAAAACTGACCAATCGATATCGTAATACGCGAAAAGAGCAGGTGGTCATCCTAAAATCGTTAAACAAAATAAATTTTATATATATAGGCAGTAATTAATAATAAAATCATAACAATTTATTATAAATTAATAGCGATATTTTGAGATATTTGAATTTTATTTAATTAGAGTAGAGTAGGGCAAAAGTACGCGCTTAGTTTTTGATCCCATATATCTACCGTTGAGATATAGCTATAGAGTCTTGAAATTTGAACTGTAAAATCTTCAAACATTCTCTTTCCAAGTTCACTAGGGTTTATATCTATATTTTTTGAATACATTCCATGTAATAAACTTTTCTTGAACTGATTGCAAAAACGCACTTTTGCCCCACCGGTGGGGCAATAGTATGTATTCAGTGGGACAAAGTGTACAATGCAGGTATATTTGTTTTCGTGTAAATTAGGTTGACAATACTGACAAGTTAATTCATAAACTGGCATGACTGAGTGGCGCCGTATGACAGCCGATTCGACTAAACAGCGTTGAAACTATTACCTAGTATTTTCGATTGGTTGACTTGACCCGACTCGGGTCAGATCAAAAGTTTAATTTGAAACTCGATGACTCTAAACTATCATGGTAGAAAGCATTTCTCCACTTCACATATTCTTAGCATTATGGCATATTATAGCGGCATATTATTATATTTTATTATCATTTTTCCGAACTTTTAATCTGACTCGAGTCGGGTTGAGTCAACAAATCGAAAACGCTATATGAGGTAAGTTTCATTTTTCAGCTTTCTGATGTAATAATATTTTGATTTTTTCCAAACTGTATTTTATAAATAGAAATAAACTTAAGTAAATCATCGATAAGACATTTTGATTATTACTCGTTTCTGGCGTGTGTCATGCTATATCAGACATTTCAAATTGTTATCCGTAGATAGTAACGCTTACCGGTAATTTAAAAAGTGTCTCATGTCCCTTCGAAAGAGACGAAGAGTGAGTTAACCTATAAGGTTAAAAGTTAACCGACGTTTGTGGAACTGAGTCTTAGAGTTACCTTCGGACATCAAGTGCGAACTTTTGCCCCACGAGACACTTTTTAAATTACCGGCGTTACTGTCTACGCATAACAATTTGAAATGTCTAGTATAGCATGACACACGCCAGAAACGAGTTAATCAAAATATCTTGTCGATGATTTACTTAAGTTTATTATTTCTACTTATGAAATACAGTTTGGAAAAAATCAAAATATTACATCAGAAAGATAAAAAATGAAACTTACCTTATAGTTTCAATGCTGTTTAATTGGATCAGCTGTCATTACATATGGCGCCACTCAGTCATGATACCTTATAAATTAACTTAGTGTTAACAATCTAACTTACACGAAAACAAGTAATACCTGCACTTTTATCCGCCGCGCATTCTTACCCCACTCTACTCTATATTTATTTACTAGTTTTTTAGTGGCATCACAAATTTTTGTATCCGTCAATGCATTTCTGTGAGATAAAACAGACACTCGATTTTATTACATTTTTATCCGAATGAAATACCATTAATTTCCGTTTTGTATCGCTTGCGGAACAAAACGTCGCGTCGCCGTCGTCGCTTTCGGTTCCATAAAGCGCGCAACGTCATTCACTCGTCAGAGGTGCAATTTATTGGCTCCTAATGGAGTCTCTGGCGCACGTTAACGGCTCGTATA
The DNA here is from genome assembly GCF_030848805.1 of Temnothorax longispinosus. NCBI lineage: Eukaryota > Metazoa > Arthropoda > Insecta > Hymenoptera > Formicidae > Temnothorax > Temnothorax longispinosus. The sequence continues at coordinate 18,747,229 of NC_092360.1, read as the reverse complement.
TTTAGCGCGGCTATAACGATCGACGGCTATATGGGCACGAGACAAAGTCAGCTGGCAGCTACGAAAGTGCGTGCTCGCGTGTAAGCGACGTGTAACGCGTGTACAAGTAGCCCATGCAGGAAGCAAACGTGCCCTCTCAATGCTCGTTCACGTGTTCGCGGCCATGCACACGTGAGGAGTTTGCGCCGTTGGTTGCGTGCAAACTCCTCGGGGCTGCGGACCGCACCCGCGAGAACATAACATAAGAAAGAAAGAGAGAGATGAATATAGAGTGGCTTTCGCGTCGCGACGTGCTATTTTCTGATCGGACTCCCGAGAGAACGGTGAAAAAAGTAGGAATTGTCGCAATGAGTCGGTGGTTCGATCGATGCACGTTTAGCGATCGATGCACGTTTAGCGCTGCTCCGAAATCGCGGTGGGATAGGTCGATGTCACGAAGGAGGGACAAAATTTTTTAAAAATTTTTAAGTTACACGAGTTACAAGTACATAATCCATTGAAAATCTCCGGTAAAGCCACGAGAAAGATTTATGGCACAATTGATTGTTTGGGAAATAGAGAGAGATGGTCATCGAAGAAAGGTCGTGATCATTCCATATTGCGCGATGGGGAGTAAAAATATGAAGGTATATTTTACCTGAAAATCGACGAAAGATATCTCCAATCTTTCGCGGTTTTATATTAAAATAAATTCAAGCTTGCGACAGTCATAGTTGTTCTTCAAATATGTATTCCAATTTCCAATGACGATTATGATTATTTTTATAAAATTTATAAAGTTTCTTAAACGATAAAATTTATTGTTATATCGGGCTACATTGATAAAATGTAAATGAAAAACGTAATATTGGTTATTTTGCGAAACTGTTGCAAGAGATTAATAATCGAAAGCAAAGATGAATATGGCATTCAGTTAATGTCTTAAGATGCTTAAAGGCTAAATTAATGAACAGTATTTCTACCAGGGTAAAATTTGTGGAATGCGCTTTTTAATATTCGATATAGCCTTCCCCCTTCGCCTACACTTGGCCAACAATTGATTTGCACTCTTGAGCTTCACAATTCGCCCGCCATATCGAAGCCCCCCGAGTGCTCAAGCACACGCTAAATGCGGACTAATGAATTGGGAGTGAGGTGTTCCACTCACCCTGCGCACCCATCCACCCCACCCGCGTGGCTGTGTGTAGTGTTCCCATAGCAGCATTGACCGCTTCTATTTATATAACACTCTCGTACCTTCGCCGCACCCCCGCGCGTACCGTCTTCGCGCTTCCATCCACTCCGCCATCCGCCATCCGCCCCCGCGTTCTGCACGCGCTCGTGTTCCGCATGGACGTACGGAAATACATACAAGTAGACATATGCATATGTATACTTACATACATACATATGTACATTATGTACTTACATATATATATATACATTGCATATGTATATATGTATGTATGTATGTATGTACGATACATATATTATACCAACATGTACATACATGACTCGCGAAGAGGCATACGTGGGCGGATTATTCGCGAAGAAACATCGACTTACCTAGATTCGAGCGTAACTGGCGGCGCGCTCGTCGATTCCCATCGATTCAACCTAGCCTCGCGAAAAGAAAGCCATTCAAGAGGGAGGAGGGGGGGGGGACACACAGAAGAGAGCTATTTTTGGATCCTCGCTAACATGACGAGTGCATTCTTCGTCGAACTTTTTGCACCGCCAGACGTGATAATGGACAAATTCCATGGACTAAGGGCGATGATCATCCAAATGCTAAAAATATATTTTCGAAAAAGAACACTTGTTACGAGCCTTCGAGCTTCGTCTCCATTGTATCGCAGATACAATTTTCGACGCAAATAAAAAATATAGAAGAAGATATAAGTAAAATTGACGATCAGGATAGGAAAATGTCTTTTGCACGATTGACATGCATTATATTTTTAAATACATTTGCGCGCGCGCGCGCGTGCGTGTGTGTGTGTGTATGTGTGTGTGTGTGTGTGTGTGTGTGTGTGTGTGTGTGTGTGTGTGTGTGTGTGTGTGTGTGTGTATCTCAAAGTTGGTTGAAGGGTAGCTGTCATTCATATTAACTATGTGACACATATGTAACTACTGTTTGTAAATGTCTGTAAATATAAAAGCGAAAATAAAAGCAAACTTATCGGACTCGACAAACTCCTCGGGTTATTTTAAGTCGCGTAACGACGGTAACCTTTTTACGACGGATAAACTCTTGATTATCGACAAAGTCTGGTCGAACACTATTAATAAAACACGCGGACGCGTGCAACTGTCTTTGTACTATTTTTTAATAAACGATAAGTTCCTCGCCAAATATAGCAGGACGTCGTAAAGAAGGGAACGATTTCATTCGGGTATTCCAGGATGCGAGATATATCGTTTGACCTTCGTTCGGTAGCATAACCCGCCGCTTTTACCCTACATACACGTGCATGATTTCTATATATAAATAATCAATTGTGCCGTTAGCGCGGCATGTTCAATCGTTTAACTTAAATATATCTTTTGCCGCTATTGTTATTAAACAATACGAGAAATTTTACGAAGTGTGTCCTAAATATTATAGAAGAAATTGTTTTAAAAATTCAGATATCAAATCGAGAACAATTTGATGATAGAGAGAAATAAATACACTATTCTGATTTTTTTACATAAATCAATATATTTTATTTTGATTTCTTATCACGTGACAGTGTTGCAAAAGTGTTGATTTTTTTTTCACCTTGAAAAAATAATGGAGAATAGAGGTATCAGCAGTTTTTTATTTATAACCCAAAAACGAATGGAAATTTTTCGAGGTGTCCTTGACACAAGTGTATCTATCGTCAGAGACTTTATCTATGTATATATTTTTTCTCTTATCTCCTGGGAACATTTAAATAAAAATAATGAGTATTTCTGAATAGAATTATTCTGGCAGATAGTTCCTTCCACATTTGCAAGATTGTAACTGGAATTTTATTAGCTTCCGTGTAAACATGCCTCTGAATATCCGAGCGAATGGAAATGCGAGCGAGATGGAATTTCGTAGGCGAGCGTGTTTAGGCTTGCGCGACGATTAGATCGCGAAAAGACGCCTTACGGCAGCGCAGGAAGGTCAAGGTCTCTCGATGATGGATTAACGCGTACACGCGTCGCACGCGATTTAGAGGCTGTCGCGGGGACTCCAGTGTTACGATGTTACATGCACGTCGCGCGAATACGTATTTTCCTGCCGCACGTGCTTCCACCGATTACATTCGCGAGCGGCATTCTGATTCGGGGAATGGCTATACCTCGAAAATTAATTATCGGAAATAGTCCGAGAAACTTTCGTTTTTAGCATTTTACGCGCGCGAATTAATTGCAAAGAATAATATTGTGCATCAACCTTCCTCGTCACTCTCTCTGGCCCTAACTTTTATATTAATCTTTAATCATTTCTGCATAATTAGCGTTAAAATTCTGGTGTAATTAGGTATGATTATGCGTACCTACAAAAGTAGCAAGTATAAAACTGATCTGTTTTGGAAAGAGAGAACTCGCGCACTTGCGAAATGTTTTTCTCGTTGTTTGTTGGACAACAGGATCGCGTCAATATGATAACAGACGTAGCTTTCGCACGATCATTTATGGAAGAAGTAAGTTTTCTTTCAAAAGTAGGTCGATCCAAGACCATGATGCTCACGTAATGGTCGGAATCGCAGGAAAGAACGGGAGCAATCCCGCTGGCAAAATCGATGGAGCGCTCGTATTCCCCGGTGTGTAAGCCACCTTTGATTTCTTCTATATATATATATATATATATATATATATATATATATATATATAGAGTCATATCTTCTTCATATCTCACGTAGAAACGCGGAAACAAGCTGTCGACCGTTCATTCCGTCAATCGTATTAAAACCTCGTGTTGGGCCAAACTTCGAACACAGTTTTGCAAGATGAAAAATTTTTAAAAAGCTATTGTATTAGCGATAAAAATTGAAAGCTATTTTGTTTTCGATCGCAGTTGCAATATAATTTAATCATGTTTGCTATGAAAAAATAACATTCAATTCCGCAGACAGGTATAACACATTTGGATCAATTGCGTTTTTTTTTATACAGTAGCATATAAATAATAATTAAACAAATAGACTAAGGATTTTTCGAAGTTGATATGCGACACATAAATCAACATGTTTGGCACCAACGTTTGGAAATAAGTAAAGAATTATTCCAGTTGGCAAAATTAATACCTCTGTGAAGTGTGCCCCACTTTTTCCAAATTTGAAAAAAATAAGCAGAGTTCTGGTTGCCCCCTGAAGAGTTCTATAGTTCTCGCATTAAAATTAGTGCGTTTATGCGTGATGTCGATACGGATGATATTCGGTTGAGTCGTCACGGCGGCGCGGCGCGGCGCGGCGCGGCGCGGCGTAGTGGCCTCGAGTATTCGGACCATCGGCACGGTTACACGAGCAGCGTGCTCGCTCCCGGCGTATAAACTTGGGGTGGGATTAGCGAATTTGCCGCATACCACGCGCGTATGCACACACAATCGACCGTACACATTGGCGTTAATACCGACGCAACTGTCGAGGTGCACACAAAATAGCGGCCGCGCGTTTATTTTCGTCGGCTCCATTTATTTTCGCTCTCTCGCGCTTCGCAGCCGCGAAGCCTGTCGTTGTTCCCACCCGACGCGACGCCGACGATATTCCCGACCGCCGAATGTCGGCTCCGTTGAATTCTCGCGCGTTTCACGCTGACTCGTTTCAGTCGAATTTCTTGCAGTCGTTAACAATTGGTGTCCGCTTAAGTTAAATCGTCCAAACGAACGCGTCCGTTTGTCCGTTGCAATTTGTCCGGAAAATGCGCGGGTCGTGTAAAAACGAGATAACGGGACCGAAACAATTAATACGTTTCTTCTCTCGTTTTTCGCACGTGTTGTTACGTGAGAATTAAGGGATTCTGTTTTCACTCTCTCTTCTTATTTTAATTTTAATTTTTCCTTAACGCATCGTTAAACGTGCATTCTATGGAGCGTTACGAGAGTATTAATATCGTAGAATATTCCACTCTCGGTGCTAAAAGTCGTTACCGTGCGACACAATTATCGCCTTTGACGTACCCTGCTCTCGCGCATTAGTTCAGGTTTAGGGTATCTCCTCGCTCGATTTTCATGTTAATTCAGCGCGCATAACGAGTGTAGCAACGCGATGAGGACACGTTACATCACACAAAGGCCGCGTATATACGAGGGATGGACGCGAGAGAGGAGACGATGAGATGCCCAAACGAGCGAACGAGCGAGGGAGAACAGAGGGCGAAGGAGGATCTATATAGTCCAAATCTATTCAAGACTCGGCTTTGGTAGCCTGCCAATTCTATTTTCTCGGGCGAAGGCGGGTTCGCATTGTGCCCGCGCTAATTTTGTTACCGACTACCGTGCTGCGCTCGTGTGTGTGGGTGGTTGGTAGTGGTGCTCGCCCGTTGCCGCACGCCGATTTCCTCCGTCCGCGTCCGGTTTGTTCGTTCGTTTTCGTTCTCGATGCCGAGGAAATACGCGCGAGAAAGTTGCGCAGCATCCTTCGGCGGCAGTATCGATCCTTTTACACGATCCGCGAACCGCGCTCGCGCGCGCTATAACGAGTTTGATATTTTTCCAATAAATTGCCGTCATCCGTGGCCGATGGGCAAAAGTTTCGCCGACATTAATAGCGCGCGAAAGTCTCACGTCTCTAAAATGTATTCCTTACGTATCGCACGAGAATCTCTCGCCCGAGAATTCTTCGTATATTAAGGAATTTCTTTTCAAAACGAAAGTTTACGTTTTGCATGCGGTTAGCAAGAAAGATACTATACTCTCGTCTCGTCCCGCAGTTCCGCAAAACGTCTCGAAATTTATTGCGTGCGGATTTTAAGCGGGATAAAATTTATCGCGGGTGATTCCGATCGACGGCGAACGATAATAGCGAGATCGAAAGAAAGTGTATTGTAAATAATCACCATATCCACCGCTATATTTTGCATCAGCTATTCCGTGTGGAGCTGTTACGCGGAGTCGTGCGAGTAATACACGTACAATTTGCGAAAATTATTCCCGATCGCAATTGCTCGTGACATTAAGAGTTATCGCTAGACGTTCGCTCGTGAAAATTTGAATTCACGGCGAAAGCGCAGCCTGTGAAAAACACGCCGATCGATCGCACACATGAACGGTTCTATTTTCGTCCGTTGCGGCCGTTGCTGCACCGACCAATGTTGTCATCGATTACTCATCCCGCGCTGCTCTTTGCTGCATTTTTCATCGGCGTTCGCATAAAATGCTCTCGATACGCCACGATGAAAAATACAGTCACTCCCACTCCCTCTTCTCCGCCCCTCTTTTCATCACCCATTTAATGCAATTTGTAGCAAAATCGTACCTCTAAATTTTATCCAAGTAGGACGTTTCAATAAATTTAACTCTTATCGGGGATAGCAGTGAAATACTTTTAAGCTACGAGATACTTCAGCGCGATGGTGCTGGACATTTATTACTCTTTTATGCGGTGATAAATACGTATTCGGGGTGCGCCTCGGAGCCTCAGCGAATCCAGACACAAATTGTCTAACGAGTCGCAAGTCGAATTTTCTTTAGGAGAATATAGTTTAACCCTGTGATATTTATAAACCATTTTTATTTAAAGAAAAATTAATCTTTAATGTATATTTTGTTATATTTGCATCGTATATTATATCGCGCGATATATATTTGTTCGCTATTTCAATTCTTGTCGGAGAACAACGCCGTACTTTTTTGAAGATATGAATTTTTAATTCGAGTTTTTTCAGAATATTTTTCAGTTTCGTTAAATTACGATCTATATATATATATATATATATATATATATATATATATATATATCTGTACCTCACGTTTATTGCTAAATATGGCCGTCCGAGTTTGCTCACATAAAGACTGCATACAATGTTATCTCGAGCTCGGTATATCAAGCGGCTACATTTAGCACGGAGTATGAGTTATTAATACGGGCCTATTTGTAGTGGACAAGAGCGATTCTTCTTACGAACGAAGTCGAAGTTCCAATTGGTGCTTTAAGTGCCTCCACATCCGGAGAGGTAAGACTAATGTTAGTCGCGAACAGTTTGGCACACAAATTACCGTCCCGCTCGATTCCGCGGAACGCTCTCGGCCAAAACTTCGCGACGCGAAGACTGACAGGTTGCTCGATATAAATGTAGTCATTACTGCGAAAGATGATTTCTGTTTTGCCAGCGAGATTTCTGCATGAATAGTGGAGCGTCAATACGGCTGACATTGGAAAAGTTCAACATTTGTGAATTAATCAATCTTTTTATAGTAGAGAAAATCAATCTTATAAATTAGATTTTTAAAGATCAGAAAATTAGATAATTAAGTAGTAGGTAAATATCTTCAAAATCTAAAAAAAATAGGCTATAGCTGCATGGAAAAGTTTAATTTTAATTTGCTATATTTAATTTAGTTTTTGTTTTATATATTTATTTGGTGTATAAACTGGATAAGAATATACTATAAAATTTTCGTGCTCCGAAAAGTTAATTAAAATTATTCTGTGATACTCATCGGTGTTGTTCCAGAACTTTAAATACGGCGTGACACTTCTATTGTAATGTAAAATAGAGTGTAGAAATATAAGGCGACATAAAATTTGATAAGTTATGGCTGTCACACGTATATACAAATCATGAAATGCGTCCAATTGTCAATGGTGAAAATGGTTTTTCTTGGATTATGACATATGATTTTGGCTTAATTTGATTAGACTTTTGCTCTGGTCAGCAGCATAATGGCTACTTTGATCTCGGCATATTATATCGTGTATTTACTTTGGTGCTCCCGGCCACTGATCAAAGTGATCATTCCTTTCGTGGTGGAAAGATCGGTAATCAAAGTTCGCTCCGTCGATGTTTCTTTTTCGACACGGTACTTTATTTTTGCATTTATTCTCGTTTTCCAGTTGTTTTGTTTCTTTTGCGATGAGGCAAATCTCTGCATATTGGATTTGACGTTTCGCGATCACGCGAAGAAGCGCGGGCTTCTATTTTGAATTCATTTTCTCTCTAGTTTTCTAGTATCCGTTAATATGTATAGTAGTATATCTGTTATTTTTTATGGATTTTGAAAAGGAATTAGTTCCTTCTTGATAAGAAATAATAACAATTCTGATTATATGTATGTATTACCAGTTGTTGCACATTACATTAAAAATTAAGTTGCTTTTTCTATAGACAAAATGCATTAACCTTCTGTTGATTATCTTATAAATTCTATATGTATATATTAATATATATATATATATATATATATATATATATATATAATAACTATACATTTATATACCTCTGTAATTTATTGCGAGATATAAATTTATGGCATAAATCTTTCCATAAATTAATATTATTTCTAAAGAAAGAAAATTATATACGAGACGCATAGTGCGATTTTGTATGAGTTCCTTAAGTCAAGTATCGAAGGATTAGTTCGGAGTATATTTTAAAAATAATTTTTATGATTTTATCCTCGCAAAAGTTTTTATATTATTACAAAAGTATTTATTGCAAACTACCTGATTTAAATATAATTATTCAGAGATGCAATATCGGCGAATTTTCGAAAGAACGTTCTAACTGTGGTCTATCTTTATCCACCAATGATTTTTGCAAGTGGGAAATGTGAAGCATACACGTATGCAACCGAGGGACCGCGATACTCGCGTGTCGCGACAGCATTCTCGCGCGAGGAAAGTGGCAGCGGTGCGGCGCGGCGCGACGCCGCCGAGCGCGCGGCCTCCGGCGCAGGCTGACAAGAGGGGTGAGAAGGAGGTAGTAAACATAACCCAGATTCACGGCCGGTGGCGCCCAACCCAGGAGGGAGGCAGAAAGAGAGATAGAGGTAGAGAAAGGGAGAGAGAGAGAGAGAGAGAGAAAGAGAAAAAGAGACGAGGGCGAACCAATAACCTAGCCTAATAGTATTGTGAAAGTCGACGTTGTTTCTCTTTCTCTCCTCCTCTTTCTCGAGCAAAGGTCACCCTACAAGAGTCCACGGGCTGAGTGCCGGTTCTATTTATAGCGACCATCACTTCTCCTCGTTTCTCTCTCTCTCTCTCTCTCTCTCTCTCTCTCTCTCTCTCTCTCTCTCTCTCTCTCTCTCTCTCTCTCTCTCTCTCTCTCTCTCTCTCTCTCTCTCTCTCTCTCTCTCTCTCTCTCTCTCTCTCTCTCTCTCTCTCTCTGCCCTTCGTTCCTTCTCTTCATCCTTATCTTCACCACCTCCCGCAGCGTCGCTTTCTCTCTTTCTCTTCCCACTTTGCCGTCTCTGTTCTGCGCTTCCTTTTCTCGTCTCCGCTCAGGATCCTTGCTGCCGTCTCCGTTGGACCCCACGAACACCACCCCTGACACGTTTCCATCTCCTTGCCCGCCACCACCGCCCGCCGGTTGTCGCGCAGCCTCGTCCCACTCGATCCTCCCACGAAAGACCTATGAAGCTATAAATAGCTCGGGCTCTCCTCACCTTCCCTCCGCCCGCACCTCTCCCTGGTTGTTGGATCGAACGGCAGGAGTGGCGGCGGAACAGTCCCTACCTGTTAACCTACGACGATGACGACGATGACGGCGCTGACAACCGCTGTAGAGAACGGATGGATCCGCTCTGAGTGCGCGAGAGGCTAAATAAGAGGAGGTGACGTCTTCCGTTCATTTAAATTCTTTTATTACTGAAGATTATCAAATTATTTTAAAATATTTATTGTTTTCAAGTAGATCGTTTTTTTTATCACTATCTTATATGTTGAAACGTATAAAAATAATAATATGAAACGATTGCGAAAAAGATTTAATTGAGAATGAAATTTGCTTGGGTTTAATGCAATTACTTGAAATTGGTGTATATATTATAATAATATTAAACTTCAGTTTTCGGACATAGTTGATCCCTCTTTTTTTACTTTCATTGATAAAATGCGCCTGTATCAATTGAGATTAATCGTCCGCAAAAAAATACGAATAAACTAAACTTAAGTTTTTCGAATCCAGATAAAGATATGAAATATTGCGCTACGTATGACGACACAATTTTTTATTTTTTTCGTATGTTTGCGAATAAACCTTGATAAAAATACGATATACTTTAATGATCATACATCAATAATTAATGATTTTAATATACTTTATGTTTGATAAAGATATCACGTACGTTTATGATTTTATATATCTTATTTTTGTTGAAATATTTATAAGGAATTGACTCAAACGTGAATTGAATCATATCGAATATAATTTACAGTCGCGCATATATTGCTATATAATTCAGTGATGCCCTTACTTGTTTTTTTTTTTTTTTTTTTTTTAAGCATTTGTCTTTAATCAGAGTGTTAACGATATCTCAGAGTATTGTGACGGGGATAACATTCTAAGAGGCGTTTTGCGCTAGTATCCCGCGCGATTATGGGTCACACGCGCGAAATATCTCGGGGCTTCTCCTGGCACCACCACATCGCGCTTTCGCGGCGCGGCGGGCGGCTACCCTTCTCCTCGTCGTATTGTGCTGTCTTTTTCGTCGTGTCTCCCGTGACTCAGAAAACGGGCGCCGTTTCGCGCTGTCACGTTGGCGCCAGGCTGCTCTCTCGCCGGGTAATTTTTCTGTCAAGTTCGGACTTTCCTACGTGCATTTCGCAGTCGACAATTGAGGATCGCTCGTGATAAACCATATCAGTACTACCGAAACGTGAATTTTAACTTCTTCTCGAATCCTTCGACAATTATTTTTATGAAAATAATAGAAGCGCAATTAAGTATGTCTTTTTCCCTCTTTCCCTTCCTTCCTTGCCTCCTCCGTTCCTTTATTTTATAAAAGCGTGCAATGTTATATTAATAAACACAAATATTTGAGAAATTTGTTGTAGCGACTTAGAATTAACAAATTTTAGGAAATATAATTTTAAGAAATAAACGGTACATTTTACAATCTTTTTACTGAGAAGGTATTAAGTCGAGAATTTGCATTGTATTAACTCACAAAGTATTAAGATATAAAATTTTTCGATAATGCATTAATTTCTGCATATTCTTTTTCTAAAGAAATCAGATTCTTATATAAATTATCATAGAAACAAACTTTTAACGAATAATGATGTGTTTCCAAGATTATCGTAAAATATAAAAATATATCTACACGTATTAAAGTTTAAAATCTTTTGTAATACATACACAAAAATACATTATATGATGAAGTAACCTTTCTTTTTATATAATTCTATATAACCCTTCCCCTTCTCTCTCCCACTCTCGCTCTCTTTCTCTCTCTTAGGAAACGACGAGGAATTTAGGACACGTCCGAGATTATTTTCGTAGTTCAAGACACCGCGCGGGTATCGGCGCGATGAAAGAAAATTTGTTTAAAGATCCACGAGCAAGGCTCACTGCACTTTACCGCCTTTTCTCGCCTCTTCTCACGCTTCATCCTTCGTTCTCTTCGCCCCACTCGCCGCGCTTTGTCCGCCACCGTTAGATTTTTAAACTCACTCTCTCTCTCTCTCTTTCTCTCTCTCTCTCTCTCTCTCTCTCTCTCTCTCTCTCTCTCTCTCTCTCTTTTTCTTCCTTTCCCTTCTCGTTGACTTACATTCATCTGTCTTTGTCTACCACCCGCGCGTCGGTTCTTTTTCACTATACGATGGCATGAAAACGTCGGCTCGTCGGACGCGCGGCGAATATTAATGCGTGTTTTTACACGTGTGGACGTTTATTTTTGTCCGTATTTTTAGCGGTCGGTATTTTCGAACGATTCGGTCACTATTTTCGTACTAGTACACACATGCGTCCGTTGTATTACTGCGAGAGAGTACCCGTCTAACCAAACTGTTCTTCAAGCAATACATGCTATTTTTCCGTCCCGTTATAGTATCCCGCACAATAATCAATTTTGTCAATCCGAACGGAGTTTCAGATGTAACTTTATGTAGAGAAAAGATATAATGCTGATAGAAAGAGAGGGAGACAAAGTAGGTTTATATTTTAAACATTAATTGCTTTAAAAGTAATTTTAAAGCAATTACAAATATCACACGAGTCATATAAAAATCAATAAAAATAAAAATTTAATTAGGATGTATTACTTTTTGTATAATTCTCCAGAAATGATGTAATATTATAGATATATTTTTTGCTTGTTAGAAAGAGGGAGAGAAAATTACAAAAAAATATATCGATTTAAATGAAAAGTATGAATTTTTTTGTTAGATACTTTTACAATTTCTTTATTTTGCTCTATTTAGAAGCAATAGCGTATCAAAAATTAGCTGCGTCGACGTATGTACTTTTATCTTTTTTTTTTTATATTCCATGTGAGGTAAAGTGACAGTTTGTTGAAACACGAGCCACCCCGATAGCGATCCGTCTTACGTTGAGATGTCGTCGACGATGAGATGCGCGGTTTTTTTAAAAGCAGAACGGTCGGCTTTTTAAAGACGCATATTTATACGCTCCAGACCTCATGCTGAGATCGAGACAACTCTGGAACTCGATGCGATTCTTGCGTCTTTCCACGTGAGCCTACCGGATTTCGTTAAGGCTCGCGTTTCCCGTCCAAGACAGTACTTACGATTTTAAACCATCTGAAAACAATATATAATTGCGGTGAAATAACATTTAATATACATGTACAAATGATCTCTTATCGATGATCCTAATATTTTTGCGAATAATGGGAACATAATAATCGTATTACGAAAGCTTTCGTCGCATTTGTAATATTAAAAATTGAATTGATATTACAGTAAGTAAAATGACTGTTAATATTCAATAAAACATAATTTATGCGAACCGCGGGATATGTTAAATATTTTTTGCGCAAATCGATATTTCTTTTTCCTTGCTTTTGGTGAAAAAATTATCTCACACTTATGAAGAAATAGCTTACACATATAAACTGGTTTTTTTTGTATCGACAATTTTTCATAAATATTGACAAAGTTTTTTCCATTGTTCATTAATTTTTTAACTGCTTAATCAATGGCCAGTATTGGACATTGATGTTATTTCTGCTGTCGTAAAAAAAAGTATTCCAATAAAGGTCAATCAATCTGTGGTAATATATATATGTATATTAACATGTTTACTGAGTTTGTATTATTTTTTTAGCGTATAATTTTAAAAAATCTGCTTTTATTTTCAGGTAAGTGTCAACAGTTTTCGCGTGCCCGGCTGTCACGATGGTGTCATACCAAGGGGTGAAAGGGCTGTAGCTAGGTAAGCAGCTAAAAATAAAGTTAGTACATCATATCGAGCGATCCGCTATAAATAGTTTCGAAGCAACTGAGAGGCTCTGAATGTATTAGAGTCGCCTGACTTGCTGCATCATCTTTTGCACAAGTTATAAAAATACGTCGCTACGTGACTCGTATATTATGCCATATACATTAGAATTACTCTGTTATCTTGCTATATGTGCTCGCAAGCACACGAAAGAGGAGCATTGTCCAAAAAAAATTTTTTTTTATCGGAAACTGCAAAAGTGATAAGATTCACTTTGGTTATTCTTGATCGTCACTGATGTGACGTTCAACATGTATAAGTCGCAAATGTGAAACCTCAGTTCTCCATAGAATTATGAAGATAATGAAATAAAATATTAAAAGGACACTGGGATTTTTTTTTTTATTTATTTGACGCTTTCGCGAACATTTAATATTTTCTTAAACGGGGAAGGCGCGCGATTGCTTCCACTGAACTGCTCGAATATTGTAAAATCGACAATTTTCCAACCGCTTCTTTTGCATAACAATACATATGCATGAGATGTTACGCTCCATTCGACCGATGTGTTTAACGGTATCCAGCCCGATGGATCGATAAAGTTTAGGGCGGGCGGCAGCGAGGGTTGATGGCGAGAGGAAACCCGCTTAGCGTGACCTTGCTCGCTATTTTTGGAAGACGGCACGTGATTGGGAGATGGCTTTTTTTTAGCCGTCGGCTGAAAAATAAAAGGATTCCGTCGATTGAATTAGATCCACGGGAAGAAACACACTCGTCAAAAGAGCGGGAATGCATAATATTACGCGCGAGAAATTCATCGCGAGGGAAGAGGGACTCTTCCCTCTCGTTTTATAATACTTTACGAAAAGAATTGCCAAATTATTGTCCTTGAGCTTGTTCACGACTTTTAGAAAGAAATCACCTGCAGCCTGCAGAGCAAAGACGTCACATGCAGAATCGCATCTCTCAAGTTTATTTTGGGATGTGAGAGAAGAATATATGTAGATATATACGAGATTAGGTGATTTATAGGCGATTTCGATTTTCTTTTCGAGAAATGCAAAAATTTCCCATACATATGAATTGGAGTCTCTGTAACTCGTTTACACGCACAACATACACACACACACATCACAAAAATACATTTCAGATTCAAGATACAAGTATAATGAACTCATCAAATTTAATCGCATTTCCTGAGCGTTAAATTACGTGCAAAGAATATCTCATGTCTTCATCTTCTCCTTTATTCGACTTTGTAATTTTGTGCTATAGATACATAAAGATGATCTCTGTTTATTCGACTTTGTAATTTTGTGCTATAGATATACATATAAAGATGATCTCTGTTTATTAACCGTAATCGGCATATTAGGTATATCTATATAGAAAATTTTTTTATAGAAAATTACATTCTTCAGAATGATATCTCTTTACGCACGTTTTACTGCATCATTCTGATTTTTGTGCGTTACGTCGAATTTGTCATTAATTTTTCGACAATAATGCATGCTGTTTCCATAATGATGCATGTTTCGATGTTCTTTCGCAAAATGCAAATCAGTCAGGATTGCGTAATCAAAGAGCGCGATCTCTGACCAAATGTCAATTTACGCAGCAGCATGATTAATCCAAATGAGCGAAGTAATACTGATTCCGCTTGTCCGGCTTATCAATAACGTGGTCAAGGAAATATTGATAAAATATGTTTCCTATTCCGATCGAATCTAGATAGATATGATAGAATGGAATTAATAATAGATTCAATTTCTCAAAATTGCTGACTGCAATTTTCATAACAGATTAGAATTTGGATAAGTTTTCTTGGTAGAACAAACTATTATTTCTTGTCATAATTTTTTAAAAAGAAACATTAAAATCCGCGATAATTATGTTTTGAATATGTAATTGCTGATTTTGTATACCTAAGAATAGTGTTTTATTATTTAATGTGCCAAACAAATTTTATTTGATTTTGATCAGCCACGACGAGTCATTGCGCGATATAGTTATTATATTTATGAAATAAAATCCATTTTATAGTAATTAAAAAATAATAAAAATTATTATTATTGAAGAAGCAGCTTAATGTATATAAGCAAAAATACTTTTATTAAATATTTATTGTAAAACTAACAATTTTTTTAATAAAACTATTTAATAATGGACATTGTATATGTAAACATTTATTAATAATTATTTAATCAATAAACATTTTATAAGTAAAAGTGATATATAACGATGTTGTGTATTTGTTGCAAACTTGTATATTACAATTGTAAATAATTTTACAACAATAGGAGTGAATATTGGTTGTTTTAACAATAGCCAACAATCGGTCGATTTGATCAATAATTTTTATATGAAGCAAAGAATTAAAGATTATTGAGTGATGGTTCGATATCTCAAATAGAAAATGTGATCGTAGTACCGCACTGGACTATATATCGGTGACCTGCGATACTAATATTGCACCATACATCATATTTATATACTTACACCTGATATTAGAAAGTATTTCATGATTGAGTTTCTTTTTATAGCCAAAACATTAAACACCCTGAACGGAAAGTTATACATCAGCATACCGGGTTACCGGTTAATCGCGTGCTCTGCAAATATTAATTTGAAATTTATTAAAAGATTTCTTATTAAAATTATGAGATTGCAAATTTTATGAGGTACCTTATAAAGTACTAATAAATAATATTATACTAATTTTTTTTATATCTGCAGAGTTTATTGACGTAAAAATACATTCGTTATAATTTCATTTATCTAATCCGATCAGAAACCTGAATGGATGATGCGATACGACTACGTGTATTTTTTTTCTTCCACGTAGCATGACGTACGACAATTCGATAAGCGTAATCTGTGCAGTGTCATTAACGCCAGCGGTGCAGTCGCTGATTATTATACGATTTCGGTGAATTAAAGCGTAGAAAACAAAGGGCTGGCGATAAGAGAGCTTCCGGGAGCAGCCAGCCGCAGCGCCCACGGACTTCCGATAGCGTGCCTTGCATTTTTAATCCATTCAGATTACCGTACATTCGTCATATTGAAATTTGCCTTCTGTGTAATTTAGAAATCCTTTGAGAATAAATCTTTCGTTCTATTTTCGATTGACCTGATTGACAGTTCTTCGTCCGAAATTCGGGATCAATATTAAATCCTCTTTAATTTGAGCAAGACACTTTTAAACGCTAAGAAATAAACACAGCTGCGCGATTTATCTATTTTACATAGATCAATTGATGGATGTAATTAAAATTGATTTCTGTCGAGATAACAAATTACAGGAAAATCTAAATTTTCAATTAAAATCCCGCAAAGTTTGATGAAAACCATTTTTACGAGGGACATCCATATAGACTCCGCTGCATAGTTGCGTTAATATAAATGTTGCGCGATGTGCATTAGAAATTTAACGGTTCCTATACAGTAGCGATTGGCAGACATATCGCCTCTCTCACGTGGGCAGACGTAATCGCGAGGGATATAACTGATCGGGATATAAATATCAGCCGCGAGAAAAATATCGATTTTTCAAGCGCGTAATAAGGCGAGCCCCCTGGGCTTGCTCCCCGATGATTAATCAGGCTCATCTATTTATGACGAGGAAACAGCGTTGAATAGAATGACGTACGAACCACCGAACCGCCCACGTTATCGTAACGCACGTTTGCGTCCCGTCCCGTTCGATCGGTTCACAGGTTCGCACCATTTGCGCCGGAATGTTTGCGTTCGACACGTGTCGCGAGTATCCGCAATTATCCGTCTCGCCTGCGTGTCCGTGCATAATCGGTAACGAGAGACGAAGATCGTTCTATTTTAAAAATACGTTAAAAACGGAGAATAAAAAAAAATTATAAAAGCGAGCTTGATAGCTACGTAATTCGGAACGCAATAAATCCTCTTACACACCTGACGTGTATAGCGTAATGCGTAATTGTATGTTTATTTTGCCGATAATCGAATCCCGCGTCAGATTCGTTCGTTGAAGTGAACGTAATGCAAAATCAAATGCAGTTCAAACGCGATATAAAAATTTATAACACAGGACACATTTAAATTATAATTATTAATAAATCTCACTTTATCGGAGTTTTATAATTAGTGACAAACTCGAATTATAATTATAATTTTTACAACTAGGTAAATTCAATTCAAGTTTTTAGTACCTAATAATTGTATATCTGAGAAATTTTAAGGTAGTCGTCTCGTCAGGGCATGTATTAGATAAAGTTTTCGATTTCGGATTTTATATCAAATTATATGATCAGCTTTGCAGTCGATTTTTTCTGTGGCTCCTTACCGACTATTTACTCTAGAAAATCGATCTCGAAAATCACAAATTTTGCATTACTTCATACAGACGGCCAGAAAAAGAAGGCTCTATCACGGTTTCAATCACATATTTTCGCATTTTTCGATTAGATGAAGTGAGAAAAAACATTGCTTTTTGTACATTAGATTTCGAAGAATCCGATGCAACCATAAAATATATAGTTTACCGGAGATTTCGCTGCTAATTTTTTAGTTTATTTTAGTGAAAATGCGGTAATCGAGCAGACATTTTTTGGTCGAGGTGAGGTTGGGAAGACTTGGCAACGCCGCTGGCTAATCACTGTAGTTGCAGGTTATGGGGCTCGTCTTTCTTAGCCGAATTGGATAGTGATTGACACCCCTGTCATGTGTTTTGAAACCCTTTCTCAGTAATTGTCAAAATTCAATCGAAAAGTATTTTTCTCACTTGTAACCTTTCTCGACGACTCGCATGATCAGCTGATCAAAACGGAGTCAAATGAGAAAAATCACATAATTTGGAAAAAGTAACATACTTTGTCACGTATGAAATTTTACACCATAATTCATAAAATTATTTTTCCCTTAGCAAAAATTGCCTGAAATATATTTCTGAACGTGAAAACCTACAAACAGGTCACATGACTAGCACGTAGCGAGACGCCTGCCTTAAGTTTACGCTTATAAGTAGTTATAAATTTCTGAGCCTTCACCGTGCTTTTAAAATCACGCACAAAAATCTACAATTATTAGTATATTCGAAGTTATACAATTACGATTTATAAGATCGAATAATTGTTTATTGTGGATTCTTAAGCAAAAATTCCTATATGAGATTCAGATTTGTCTACGCGAATCTTATATGTCTTCAAAATAAGTCGTTTTATTTTTGACCCAACTGGCCAATTAAAACAAGATTGCACGACGTTTCGACCGAATTCCGGTCCTTATCAAGTGCTTTAATTTAAGTTACACCGATCCGCATAACAAATTTAATTGCATCGTTGACGTGGTGTCCTGACAACGTCAAGACAAACGCAAAACTAAACAAAAGAGAAAATAATACATTTAACAATAGAAAAACTATACAAAATCGTTACAATATCGCGCTGGTCAAAAACAATAAAATTAATTAACACTGTAAAAATTAGTTAAAAGCTTACAATTCTTATGCGTTCCAAAACAAACGGTGAAATCAAAACGTCACCAGCCATATCGAGGCACAACGTCCGAACAGTAAGACAGTCAAAGTCGAAATGAAGTTGTCAAACGTAATCCGCGGATAGCAAACGGCGCTCTGATGGAAAAACGAGCAGAACCGAATATACAGGCCGACTAAGTAATACCTATGACCCGGTTATAAATAGATGGCAGGCTCTCAGTATCGTTATTTTGTAAATTGATTGTGCAATCATGTTTTTTAATGAAAAACATTTCCGATATTTTTCTTTTTTTGAAATGTTTTTTTTTGTATAAAATTTTCGGATGTTGCCACTTGAAATCATGATTGTGTGTAAGACGATGTTTGCTCACAACAGAATGATTATTTACATTTTTCCTAATATCACATCGATGTTCTTTGATGCGTGTTTCTAAATGCCTTTTTGTCTGGCCAATATATACCGCATCACAATTTGCACAATCAATCTTATAAACTAACTCAGTCTGACTGAGATTCGGCAACACGTCCTTACCCTTCCTAATGACACAATCCAATCTCTTCGGGATGGTGTGAAGAACTCTAAAGTTCATGTCTCGCATTGTACGGCTAACATTCTCGCTAAGGCCCTTTATGTAAGGTACAGTAATGCACCTTCGAGGATCTTGGGCCACTTCGCTACTGACAGGATCATTGTTGTTACGATTTCGCAATTCGCCAAGTCGGACATTGACATATTTATCAACAATTTTCTTCGGGTAACAATTATTAATAAGGATCTTTTTTATTTCACTAATATTAGAATTGTGAAACCGCGCGTCGGACAAAAGAATCGCCCGATCAACCAAATTCCTTACGATGTTAATTTTGTATTTTATAGGATGGTTTGAAAAATAATTTATGTACCGGCCCGAGAAAGTTGGTTTACGGAACCAATTCGTGAGCAATGAGCCTCCCTCGCGGATGACCGTGGTATCAAGGAAACTCAATTTACCATTGCTTTCCATTTCGTAAGTGAATTTTAATCTATCGTGGTAATTGTTGAAACTGTCTAATAATTCACCGATACCCGACTCGGGAACAACCGCGAAAATATCATCCACATATCGTTTGAAAAAGGATATCCTGAAACTGAGCCGCTGTATACAATGCTTCTCTAAATCCTCCATGACCATGTCAGCCAGGATAGGGGAGAGGGGAGACCCCATCGGGCTTCCGAAGATCTGTTCATAAAATTGGCCATTGAACATAAAACTAGTAGAACTAACAATAAGGATCAAGTCTACAGCACTTTATAATAATTTTCAGTTTATTTTCTTAGTTCTTTTTGCGATTAAATACCACATTTTATAATACAAAATTTTTACGAATTAATAAAGAGAAACAAATTTCAGATTAATTAAACCATGTCTAATAGTGTTAAATAGTGTTAAAAATAAGCACTTTAATAATAACACTCAGAGAAATAAATGATCGGACAATTCGTTCAAAAATTAACAAATAGATAATTCGATACTTTTAATCGGAATTATAAAAAGCCGATCAAGACTAGAATAATGTTCGATCAATGATAGCCGGATATTATTAATAAATTGATCGGCCTTTTAATTATTCCGATTGAAAGTGTCGGATTATCCGTTTGTTAAGTTTCGAACGAATTGTCCGAGCATTTAGACCTGAATTTTGCTTTCAGTGAATTGGAACCAAATGTGCATTTTTATAACATTTAAATACTTTGTTTTATCATTTTCCTATATAAATATTTAATGACTAAATACTTCATTACAAGTGCGATTTTGAGCTGCGATTTTATATCGCATTGCTCTTCAAGAAAAAAAATCGCTAGCGATATAACGCAAAATCGCACATCTTAACTCACAAAAGCGGAGCTGGCTCGCGGCGCCGGAGCCGCGAGAGACGATCCTGGGGCGCGAGGGAACGCGTGGACACAACAATGCTGGATTCTCTATAAATAATCAAGTTTGCGACTGCGACCGCGCGGCGGCGCGGAAGTCGCGCACGCGCGCGAGAGGGAAAGAGACAGAGAAAGAGAAGAGAGAAGAGAGAGGTGCGACGCGCCTGGCGCGGCGCGGCCGCCGCGCGCCGCGCGATGCAGTCAGCACTCAGCAGTACTCCCTGCCGTACCGCGCGGTGCGTGTCTCCTCGCTGCGCGCTCCCGTTACCGCTCGATCGCGCTCCGTTTTCGGGCGACCTTCGTCCCGCGTACCAGCAGCGATCGTCGCCGCCAGCGCGTCCCCCGGGTGCAACAGCAACAGCAGCACCAGCACCAGCAGCAACGTCGCGCCGCCGTCGATGCGATCGCGGCGGTGCGCACCGCGCACGCTCTCGCGCGTAATCGCGTCTCTTCGGTGTGACGTCGCGTCGTAGGTCGGCGTCGTGGCCGACGAAGAATGACAGTCGTCGCCGTCGCGGTCGATCGCGTGTGAGGCACCGTGCGGTGCGAAAAGTCCAAGTCGTGAAACGTCGAACGCGGCCTGTGGTGAATTCCGAGTGTCATCGTCGTCGTCGTCGTCGTCGGATATCTTGTCTCTCCGATTTTTCTCACGCGCGTTCTTGGTAGCCGCTTGAATTCGCCCGGTGGAGAACCACGGGGGAATCTGGAACGGATGCCGCATGAGAGGTAAATGGAGAAACTGTGCGTTCTTTTTCTTTTTTTTTTGCGCGCGCGATCGTCCGGGAACGCGGCTGCGACGGCTGCACCTCGCGCGGCAGCCATATTTCCGCGATTTCGCGGAGAGCGATGTCGCAACGAGCGAAGCGGCGACGACGACCCGTCCGCGGCCGCGGGTCGTCTTGGCGCGTCTCGATGGTATGCGCGCGCGAGCGCGCTTCCATGCAGTCTGCATTTTTTCGCGCCGCTCCGCATCTCGGAGCGCGAGTGTCTCTCTCTCTCTCTCTCTCTCCCGCTCGATAGATAAGTACAGTTGACAATGTGCGTCGTGCAAAGACGGATCGGATGGAGCAAAGGTGAAAACGCATTTCCCCAGTCTCCCTACCTCCCTCCTCCTTTCCGCCCTTCTCTTTCTCTTTCTTTTCTAGCGCGGCGTCGCTTTTATCGCGCGCAGCCCCGTGGCGTCGAATATTAATGAACCTGATCGACGTAAACAGACCGCACGTTTCTGTTTTGCGTGCCGCGATAAATACGCTGCTTCCCTCCTACGGGAAAGCGGATGCGTCGAGTGCTTCGCGATCGTGCCTTGTGCCAATTAAAGGTCCACGACTATACGCGACGCGACGAATCGATCGATTCGAGGGGAGCTTCAATTCGTTCGATACGAAGATTGCGTGGAAATCGGAGGGCCTGTAGTTGTCGCTGAACGTGTGTCTCGGGAGTACACGTGTCGGAATCGTAAACACGACGTATACACTTGCGAGGATCCGATCGCGAGAGGGGATCGGTGGGAGAGAAGGCTCTCTCGGGCAGCAGGAAAACGCTCCGCACGCAGGAAACACCTGTTGTGTGCGACGCCCACGTTCGGAGTCGATCGCTCGCTCACTCGCTCGCGCGTCGCTGACAGTACCTATAGATGCGTTGCGCGGCAGTCGATTATTAAACGGGCCACTCGGGCCAATCTGGTGGATTCTATAAAATAAAAAGTTAGGGAGATCGAGATAAAGTTACGAACTAATCACGCGCGGTTAAAATTTAAAGGAGTGGAGCTCGTTTTGCGTTTGACCTCCAATGCCCATTTCTGTCAGTGTTGATTAACTTTAATCTCGGTTTAACTTACTTTCAATACTTAATTCTTAGAACCAGAAAAAGATAAGAAGTTAGTTAAACCGAGATTAAAGTTAATCTACATTGAAGTAGAAGTGGGCGACATGAGAGAGGTTCGAGAAAGATCTTTTTAATTCTTCGCGATCCGAATTAATCTTCGACGAATGACAGTACTTTAATACTCTAATTGCGCTTGGATATCTATATTACTATTTGACTGTTGTGTTATTAATGTTCGAAATGACAATTGATTTCTCTTATCTGGAAGATTGTGCGAGGAACAAGTCATATAATTTATCAGACGCAACGTGGAAATCGTTTGTTATTTATTCATTGTTTCGAATGTTTGGAAAAGGATTGTCGTAAATTACGCAATTCACAAAGGGGATTGAACGGTAGAATATAATTGATGGTACACCATCTTAAACAGATATTATATTTTTAAATTTGTTTTTCTATTATTTTTGCACGAAGCTTTAACGTGCTTTATAACGAGAGATATAAAAATATGTATTCGTAGTTTTCCTGAAAATTAGCACGGTTGATGTATGACTTGTCTGTCTATATTAATACAAAGATATAAAATATTTTTTTTTTATTTTTTACTTATTATAGACTCTTTTTTGAAAAACGTTTTAATACTAAAATATTTCGCAACAAATAGAGTATAATGGTACATCGTTTTAAATGGATTTATATTTTTAAATTTGCTTTTCTATTATTTTTGCATAGAGAGACACGTTCTTTATAACGAGAAATATAAAAATATAAATTATGCATTCAAAGTTTTTCTGAAAATTAGCACGGTTGATGTAGGACTTGTCTGTCTATATTAATACAAGATAAATCAAATACTTTTTTATTTTTTATTATATATAGACTGTTTCTCTTTTGAGAAACACATTGTTATAATACTACTAAAATTTTTCGCTACGAATTGTTTCGCGTTACTTTATTAATCTGAGTTTATCATAACAAAGTATGTCACGGGATGGCATCTTCATATTTTTTTTTATACCATAAGCCTACATTAATTCTAATTTTCTTAAAATTGTATTCTATATAATTCTATACAGCAAGTTTTTTGAATAAATTATGTCTTATGATCGCGAATGCATGTAAAGAGAAATTTTTACGCCTGGAAATATTGTTATTGAAGAGAAACACGGACGTCACGTCACGGTGGCATGGCGATTTATGCTGCTCGGTGTCGAACATAAAGAATCAGCATTTTCATCCGTGCTCGATGAATGAGGAACGGCTATAGCCATGACGTGACGATCGAACGGATTCGGTTCGATTCCCCATTGATCCCGGACGTCGCAACGCGCGAAGAAGCGTCGTTCAGCGGTCAACGAACGAAAACTATACGCGGCATGAACGCGCCGAGGAAAGATTTACGCGCGAGTTGCGTCGCGCAACATGACGGCGACAGTGGATCACGTCACAACCATCACGTTTGTCGAATCAAACGATCGCGCGTGGAATTGAAAATAACGATATTTTGCTCGTTGCCACGTAAAGGTCCTCCTCGCATGCGTCTTCACGCGCGCGAGAACGAGTCGCTTGACATTTGCGCCGGTCGTAGACGATTAATATCTCGATAACCTTATCCAGCCGAAAGCCTATAAATAATATTTTACACCGTATAAAAATATCGTTGTCATTGTACGCGATGTGGATTTATAATTTATTTATTTATTTATTTATCTGACCCCGCAGTGTTATATCGCATTTCAAATTAACTAACGTATTTATGCATTTGAAAGTGCAAACGATGTTAATAATTATCTATACTTATTATTGTTTTAATTTAAAATAATATTTTTATAACGTTATTAAGTATATATATAGACTAAGGATAACACTATTGCCAAAACGAAATATTATATTTTACGGTTAAAAAATTGAATTTTATTTCAGTATTATTTTATTTTATTTTATTATTATTTTATTTTATTCAATTATAGGTGGAACGTTATTGATATTATGCAAAGGACATTATATAAAAATAGACAAAGTAATGGGATTAATTTCGTATGCAACTCTCATGTATAGTAATACCATTAATTTTATTTCATATAATTTCATATAACCAACAATGCCGTTTGTACGCAACGCAGATTATATTACCGGACCAATTAGCGGCGTGTTGAGATATGCAATTTAATTGGGTTAAGCGGATATGCGAGTGCGCAATATTGGAATCTTCCACAGATTCGATGCGCGCGTATTTGCAGTCGATAAACACGTATGAAATCGAACGGTATTTGTAAAACTTCTACTTTTACGCAAGCTGCAACTCGAGACAACTTCAAAAAATATTCACTTTAAAAGATATTAGAAAGAGAGATTTACGTTTATAAAATCAGAAAATATTCTAATTTTATCAAAACATATAGTATACGCAAAATCAATCTAAACATACGTGCATGCCTTTTAATGTAAACGTACTAAAATTAAATTTCTTAATAACTATATGCCGTAAATCAAGATACCATCTATCACATATAAGTAAAATTTATTTGTAGAGATATAAAATTTTATTCTATTTGCATTTACACATAAAAATTGTAATTTTAAGAAAAAAGCCGTTATGTTAGTTGCAGATAAGATATTACTTACTTACGTTTCAACATTTTTATTAAAGAGAAATCGTTTCACTCTTTAACAACGTATCTACAATAGTAGGCATATTATTGAACATCTTCACAGGATAATCTTATAATTATGATTGCCGATTTATACATATAATGTGGAATGGTTATGTAATAATTGTGAGATTCGGTTACAACTCAAGAATCCTCAATTTCGCGATATGTCTGTAAAGGTAAAAAGATTTTAGCTTTTGGCAAGAAATAGCGTTACACTCATCTGTAATGCCTCCGAGGGCTCCGAGCTGCATAAAGCGAACTTAACATGAGAGAATTAAAATTCCACCTAGGTCGCACCGCGTCTCGCGAGCGCTCCCTCTATTTCTGCTATTCCTTTCCTCGCATACCTCCATCGATATCGATTCATCGCGACATTTTACGACGTGGAAGCTGAAGAAACATACTTCCGAAGCCGTGTCATTCCCCACGTAACCGCGTAACCTATGTACGCGCACGCAACGTGAGAGAAAGAGAGAAACATGATATAGAAACTTTCCCCTCATAAAACGCGCGATCCGCGCGTCGCTTCTTTCGCGAAGCAACGGATCGCAAATTCGTTCTCCCTGAGTTCTGACCCACATAGCGGAGAGTTCTTGCAACTGTCTTCATAATCGTGAACGATCACCCGAACTGAACTTGTTAATTAAGTCGACGGATTTTGACGTAGTTTTAACTCTCAAACGCCATGCTCCACGAAGTCAGTCTTGAAAGTTACAACAAACTTGTGATATTTGATGCGGTCGTTAACCATTTTTTTTAGTGTAAAGTGCTTGAAAAAACTCTTTCACGTTTTTAAGAAAGCGTTAAAATGAAAAAATTATTACGAATCTTTCACAAAAAGAGTTAAGAATGTCAAGAATCTGACACACACACACACAAATCACAAAATTAATAAGGACATAAGAAATGTCGAAAATTTATCTGTAATTTCTGAATGCCACAGAGTCTCAATCTGTGTATACTCCATTTTATGTTCTCAAACGAATTTATATTACATGTGCTTGATATATCTTGTACATCTGTTTTACATGTACTTGATACAGTTATGATAAATTCGATTATTAAAATAAATTATTGGAAAATTATTGTAACTATACTCTTTTTAATGATTATCTTCTTAGAATTATTTTCTTATATGATATTTAATATGATAATTAAAAAATTCCAAATCAAAATACTCTTTACTGGTAAAAAGATAAACTTTTCTCGCTGTAATTAGAGGAGACCGGGGCTCGTTGGCACAAGAGGCAAGTTGGCAATGTGTTCCGTTTATGTATTTATAGTGAAAGAAACAATGGAAAAGTTATCACAAAATATCTCTTTTATGACATAGGTATTTTTCCCAAAGTTTTATTTAAATCAAACAAGTATTACAATAGAAAAAGAGAAAACTCTGATTCAAGAGGTGGCAAGTAAATTTTCGAGCGTTTCAAAATATCGTATTAATGTTCTTCAGCTTGAGAAGTAAATCAAAGTGACGTATTATTGTTAGTTAAAAGAAAAGTTTTGATTCTGTTAATATACGACATGTTATTTTGAGGAACAACAGTAATTTATTGTAATAAAATGACTGAAATCAAACGTATGTAGGGATGGGGTATGTTGGCTCATATCAAGGCACGCTTAGCTTAGCTTGACTTGTTGTTGCTGCGCGCGTGAGACTTGTGTGAGTATGTGATTTGCTACCTACAATTTTGATAGAAGCTAGATATATATTTATATTAATATTTTTGAAGAAAGTTACATCTAAAATAGTTTACAATTGTTTTTCTGCAACAGCATTTTGCTATTTGATCATTATACAAAATAACTTTAAAAGATACAATCTTTATCGAGAAGTACCCTACTATCGGGGCAAGTTTGCTACAATGCAGTAGTTCGTATTTCACTTATTACAAAGAAACTATACAGTATATAGGAGCGTTCCTGGCATGAGAATGTAGAGAAAGGTTCTCTCTATCATATTAGTACTGTTTAATCATGAAAATTAGTTGTTTAAAAACTCAAATGCTGAAATTGTGAAAACTGTACCAACGAGCCCCGGTCTTCCCTACAGACAGAACATAGACAGTAAAAGGATACTTTCTCATTTTTATTTTTGTTTGCGTAAGCGAGAAAAGTTTCATTTATCTGACGTATTCAGAAAGATTTTTACTTTGTCGCCCTTTCTGTCGCAAAAGGACCATCGAACGTTACATCGCACGCGCGACCAAAATTTTCCAATGCCGATAAAAAAATTAAATTAAACGCCGTCGGTACACCGGTACTTTATGGTACCTACCGCGTCCGTATCTACACATTTAGGTGTCTTCAAGAATTCAATACTGTGCCACGCATGATGAGATGCCGAGAGCTTGCCTTTACATTCGCCGCTCCCGTTTACGCGTATTTGAAACTCGTTCCACGCTGCGGGTGTGCGCGAGTACGTGTATCGCGCACACACACGCGCACGCGTATACGCAAAGCTGTGTGTGTGATCGGCGAATATATTATTAGACACGAAAGTAGCGATGAAATGTGCAAAACGGCGGCAAATTTTGCACGGGACCGCGAAAATAGCGATGCGTACGAGGGCGAGGAAAGCGTAGGAGTCGCCGTCGTTTGTTGGAGGTCCCTCTCTCTCTCTTTTCTTTCGGCCTCGTTGATTTTTCTCTCGCCTTTCTTTCGCCTCGTCGCGCAGCTGATACACGAGCTCGTTGACCGGAGCTTAATTCGGTAGAAAACGGTAGAAGACCCAAAGGCGGGCGTTGCAAAGAGATTAATTTATTAATGTCTATAATAATTCCGTAATAAGAACTGCAGCTTAATAAGTTATTAACTTTTTTTATGCATTTTAACACATTTCGATTAATCAATTGCAAAAGGTTCTTAGGGTAACTCCGGTATTTACGCCGCAGATGTCAGAAAAAATAGAAGGAATGAAAATGAATGTATGCTTGCTCGCAATTATTATTCTGTTATGTGCCTTTATGCCATTTTAATATTGTGTTGTAATTTCAGTGTTTTAATACTGTTAATATTAACGGAACTGTCGTGAGTTGAATCGATTTCTCATCGTAGTAAGAAGCGCGATCTTGTGTTACGAGTGTTACGATTCGACCTATGTAAAATGATTACTGTAGAAAGAATGTAAAAGGAATAGTAAATAATGGAATACAGCAAAATACAAGTGCATATAGCTCTTGTTGTACCATTGAACGTACAATGCAAAATGCTGGTAACAAGAATTTATTTTTAATGATAGTAGTACAACGTTTCGCGATGCACACTGGTCGCGCGTACTACAAACGGCGGGCACTTGTCAAATTATAATAATCGTTTGTATTGGTCGTGCGCTTCGGATTTCAATCCTTCTCGGAGACACTCCACGTTTTATTTATAATATATATATGCAAATAAAATACTATAAGTAAACGTTAGTGACTGGGCGAACTCAGAGCGATCGATCTATTAGTTTGGCAATTGTTAGAGTGACTGAACTCGCCGCGGTCTCGGATACCGCGGGTTCGGCGATCTCCCCCTGGTTCGACAATTCGCACGCGATGTCCACGCGTGATCGGGCCGTGCGGCATCAGCCGTTACAAGAATCTACATACAGCTCTTGTATTTTTTGTTTAACTTAATATCTTGTATATCTCTCCTGTTTGGGATATACGGCAAGTTAGCATGCGGGATTTATGCCATAGTACAGACGCACTTTGTAAAACTCGAAATCTCCTATGTGTTCTTTTTCCTTCTTTTTTTGGAGCGTATAACAATTAATCTTTAATGCATCTATCGCTCTTGTATTTTCTTGTTTAAATTTTTCAGTTTTATAATTTGTTTATCATTCTTACATCTTAATAAACTTCTTACACACATTTTATAACTTATTATGACATTTTATTGCCTTATTTATAAACATTATTTGTAATTTTTTATAAGGCGTATATTTTACCCATGAATGTCATATAATCCACCTCTCTAGGATATATAGCAAAAATGCAAGAATTTCTAAAAAATTTTTTTAATACAAAGAATAAATATTTTATATTTATATTTTTTTTTATAGTAGTAGACAGTATATAAAGTTTTTATTGGTATAATTCATTTGATTTAAACAGTAAATGGTATTCGATAAATTAAGTTTTCTTTAGCTGTGGCATATATACCGGAGTTATCCTATATTTTTTATTTTCATACATCTTCCTTATTGTATCTCTAATATATCGTTCTTCAATTTTTGAGTGATATAGTTAATAGTATTTGCGAATAAATAACGTTATGATTATTTTATCGTAATATTGGTACGATATATATGACATGACAATAATAATAATAACATTAATTATAGAGGAAAGTCCCCTATTATGAGATAAGCTTCTAATATGCGATAGTGGGGGTTTCTGCTAAACTAATAGGTTCTATTTGTTGGGTCCACTATGAACTTATTGCCCTTTGGTGTAAAACCTATTTAGTAGAAAATTCATTGTTTGATCGTGCATGCACTCGTTACGAATACCGAAATTGTAAATTTTAATGTTGTCAAGTTCCATGAAGATGAGACTTTGAACCTTTTTTATTATATAATAAATAAATATTTGACAACGAGTTCTGTATGCAGCGATAGAGTAAGGTCGTATTAATAGGAAAAATACAGGATATGTTGAGTTGCTTAATTGTAGAGGAGAGATTTGGTGATCGCGAAACCGCAAGGCGTGGGGTCCGTAATATGAGATATTTCAGAGTGACGCTCGTTGCTAGAGTATGAAGGTTATTGTACAGTAATAAAAAGAGGGAAAATACTATGTTAAAGTTAAGGGAAGGTTCATACGAACTTATAAAAGTGTGCTAATGGCGATCGCATGCTCATGCTGGGCGCACACTGGCTGAGCTGGAAATATTGAGTATAATAAGTGGGTTTGCAATTATTGCAAATAAGCATCTCCATTACATTTGTATTTCAGAGACATTAAATGAAGTTTTCTAATTGCAATACCGATGTATTTTGCACTTTATTAGCGATTTCTCGGGGTATCTCATATTAGGGGCACACTTTTTCGATTTTGCATGAAGCTCATTTTTTACATTTTTCTAATTTTCAGAAAAATTAATATTTAAATTAGATTTTACATTTTAGCATCTTAAAGCTTATTAAATTCCCTTCAAAATGACCTACTACATTTTTAAATTCTGCCCATAGACTTCTGATAATCACACAAAATATGTAGATGTGGTATAATAGGGGACTTTCCTCTATATACTATAGAATATAGTATATATATATATATATTTTTTTTTTATTATTATAATTTAACAATCATTAATAATTACAAGGAAATAATATTTAAACAGCTTAAGGCTTTTTTACATTTTTTTGTTTTAATAGCAATGGTACAAATTATTTTTCGCGTTCTACAGCTACGATTTATCTAGTGAATGCGACTTAAGGCCCCCGCACAATAAAAAATATAAGAAACAAAGAATAGATATTAGCGATTAGGACTAAAGAATCAAGAATAAAGCTGGATGCACGATGAAAAACACAGGCAGCAGAAACAGGGAATAACACAGGCAAAATAGATTTTTAATCTGTTAGCCGTGTATTAATGCTACACCAGCTTTTATTCCTGATTTCTTTTTCCTAATCGTTAATATTTGTTCCTTGTTCCTTATATTTTTCATTGTACGAGGGCCTTTGTTGTCAGTATCGCGATTGACTTGCGCGACGCGAATTTCCGTGGTGCGCTTTTATCGCTGTATATCGGTACGTGAAAAGTCTCGGAGGCGTGGCAACGTCGAATTTAGATTCTTGGCGGTTACTCAACGAGAGAAATAGACTCTCGGTAGGTACTGGGTAGGTAGATAGTCGCTTTTTCGAGAGAAAGAGAGCACGTGAAAGAGTTAGGGGGAAGGAAGAGAGAGAGAGAGAGAGAGAGGAGGGAAGGAAAGAGAGGAAGAGATATATGGACAGGTTTCGGCGCGCAATCGTGAAACGAAAGGAATCGGGCAGCGCGAAAATATATATATATGTATAGTCCCCTTCTGTGTGTCGAATGTGGTGTTCTATTGCTGACACACCGGTTAGAGACTTGACTTTTGATCGATGGCAAAGTAGCGCGATCGCCAGATTTGTCTTTCGGTTCGCGTTCTATCGAGTCTACTGTTAACTTTAATCGAACGGTTGTTGCGTTATATCGACTATAATGTGTCCACGCGTAAAACAGCAATTTTTGTGCGAGTTGTTTCACGGAATGATACAAGCAGTAAATTAATAATGATGTTTTAGCCAATTGTGACTTACATAATTTACCTATTCGCACGTAGATTATTTTAAGCAATAATTGTTTTGAAAGCAACGAGCTTCAAAGATTCGCAAGCGTAGCGCAGAAATAACAACCGGATATTAATTGAGTACGAGTTAATTTAAAGAGCAAGCAACCCTCTTTCTCATTTTCTAATAATATCTTAAATTTTGTACACAAAAATTTCTCGTCATCAGTTTTACATTCTAGATTATTCTAGTATTTCGACGAGCTAGAAGTGACCAGTATTCCAATTATTTATTTTCCAATCGGAGGTCGATATATCTGACCACGTTCCACGGTGACTGTGTTACCGCGTGGCGCATAAATTTCCGCTTTTTAAAGAAAAATCGATTCAATCACTATATGGCTGCAGGTATATATCGCGGTGTGTTGGATAAATTAGTGAATTAATAATACCTTGTCTTATACGCAGCGAGTTGGAACACGTTGCGTACGCGCGCGCGCGGATGTGTACGTGTGTATGTATCCATGTTTGTACGCGCGTATATATGATGCGTGGAACGAACTAGCCGCGACTTTTCTCTTCGAGTATATACTTTCTTCGGTCACCTCGAGGAACACGTCACACGATTCCGCATGTACAATTGTCGTCTATAGCCTTTCCACATCACATGCTATATTTCTCATGGAATTTCCGTGTCTCTGCGCTCCGATATCGAGGATTTTTTAATCGTTTGTTCGTATCATCGATTCTACGTCTTGATCGTGCAAGACGTAGAAGGCATGAATTGTCCTTCCGGTTTTAGCTAAAGAGGAAGTAATCTTATTATTTTGTTGACTATAGAACTCGATCTGCGCTGATATAGTGCTCTTTGTGTACGTATTATACATATTTATAATATATGTATATTAGTAAATGCACTTGCATACGAAAACGTGTTATAACATAAAAGAACATGTTAAATCCATTTCCATTTAGAAATATATAATAATCTTAATAAACTATAAAATCAAATACAAAATCATTTTTAATTGTATTTGTGTACTTTTATGAGAATATTTGATGTTTTCTAACATTGTTAACCAAGGTGTACGGATAACGCATTTCATTTTTAAATAATAGAGAACGTTATTCTTCTTGAAACATAATTTGATGTTAATATCGATTCACATAGGTGTGTCTAGCCTCAGGGCTCTAACGGGTGCGACCTATATGGACGAGGGAGACGACCCAATCTGACCCAAACAATCTATATTTATCATTTTGTGCCGTTTAAATGTATACCAAATTGCTCGACACGTGTATTGAAATTTATTCAAATGTCCTTTCGATTTGATTCATTGTCGTCCCACTTATGTTTTACGATTTTTTAAAGAAAAAATATACATCACTTATGTGTATAAATAGATTCGCACAATCTCTGTAATGATTTTTCTCTTATTTTCTCGAGATATTTCTTATTTACGACAGATTTGGTCGCTTTGCAACCACGCGTTTATATTTCCGTTTATATTTTATAATATGAGAAGAAAGTCGCCAACGCGCCTTATAATCTTCTTTTTTGGCATGCCAGAATACCATTATAATCGCCTTTGGCGCTCTCAGGGAGTCTTCGCATATAGAGGCGGCCAGGAGGCAAGTTCAACATCCCGCTAATGGTACAGGTTCTCCACCTCAGAAGAGCATTCGCAAAGTGGTTACCGCTAAGAGAGAAAAGATCCGATCGAATTATAGATAGTGTGTATTGATAACTTAGGACGTGATCGATAGATTCGTATCGTGTATATAGTTTCTCGTGGATCCCGAGATTTTTATTTTTTCTCTTTTTATCGCGTTCTCACTCCAAAATATTCCTCTTCTAACAGAGAAGTTACATAATATTTTAGTCAATAGTGTTGTCATAAGTCACGCTATATAGGTATATTGAGATTACTTTATTAAGTTAAATAATTATAAATTTGAAACTACTAAAACCTTATACGTATATATGTATGCATCTATATCATTTATTATGGTCTACTCAAATAAGTATAAAATATATATTCTTAATATTTTTAAAAATCCTTGCAAACATAGGAAATAGCGTACGATGGTTTAATTACTATACTCATCATGATTTAACACTTTATTTTAGATATTATATAAATATCAACTCGCTAATAATAATTGTTTTGTATAATTATGAGATTGTTAATAATAGAGAGGATAGCCATTGCATAAATGCAAATTTACATACCCTTGTGCAGCTGACTCCCACCCCCTTCTACCACGAAGTAAAAGAAATTATAGGCTTAGAATTATAAGCTGGTTGTTCCGCAAATAAAAATTGTTTTAACTCGTGCGCGCGTAGATAGAAATTACTTTTGTAGCGAGCCTGAGTGAACGTTCATAAATAGCTTATAATTCTAAGTTACTTTTTTTATTTTTACATAGTAGAAGGCCAGCTGTAAAGGTATACATTTATCACGCTTCGCGTAGTAAAATCCTTTCATCGATTTAAATCTATTCTTCCTGTGAACACGTGATTTTATTTGCACGCGAGGGAAAATCAATATGTGCGATATTTGAGGAATGCCTCTCGATTGAATGGTTGACAAGGTATGCCGGAGGAATCGATCAAATTGATTCGACCACGAGTGATTTCGCCGAGAATCGAATCTTTTACGTCGAACCGCTGGAGACGCAAAGGTTAACTGGGTCAGTCATCGTACCGTTCCTTTCCATTTCCAACGATGATTACGGTGTGTAATACGCACGACCATAAATAAACGTACCGAATGTCGCAGCTCCGCTTTCATAACGCAGACGAGATGTTCAACGAAATTCACTATCGCCGTCCAATAGTACGAATACGAATTCTTCGTTTATTTAACCCGTTGAGGTCACACCTCCTAAAAGTAACGTAGAGGTCACATGGGGTCCAATAAACTTTTTTTTTTCCCCCAAGTATACTATTTTGAGAGTAAAACGCAAGAAGTTTTTTTGCTCTATCTAAAAAAATTTTGATGAATATTGACCCCACAACAGTTGCCATTGGCGTTCTTTTTGATGTATCGACTCAAACCTTGAACTGGAATTTAGTTTATGACTTCCTCTTTATAATCCAATAATTCTTTAAATTTTTTTATGTTGAAAAAACGCGAGAAAAAAAAATTTTTTCGAGAAATTTGACTCTTCACAAAAATATTCATCAAAATTTTTTGAGATAGAGCAAAAAAACTTCCTGCGTTTTACTCTCAAAATAGTATACTTAAAAAAAAAAAGCCTGGGGTCCACTGAACCCCATGTGACCTCAACGGGTTAAAAAAAAAAGAAAAAAAAGAAAAATGAAAGATGTCTTCAACGCTATATTTTTGTGGCTGAGATTTCAAGCAGATCTTATCGCAATCGCACCATTGTTAATATTTATTTATGCAAATCCTGTGACCTCTACTTATGGAGGTTAGTTGACGTTGACGTCCCGCTGCGGGGCAGGCGGCGCGGCAGGGGGAAGCATATAGGTTAGATTTTCGTCGCGTAAAATAAACGAATTTTGGCAAATAAATATGTGGAATACATTCAATTGCTATTTTAAGGTTTAAAAAGAGTTGTTTGTATTATATCACGTGCGTGGAAAGTGGCCCATTCCGCGCGCGCCATCTGTGCGACAAATAGCCAATTTCTCACGAGAAATTCCCCATTTGAACCCGTGCAGGAATGAGATATTCCCGCACGCAGTGAGAATATCTGCACGGCCTCGAGTGAGAAATCTCTTGCGCGTGCGGAATCGGCCATCCGTCACACAGATGGCGCACGCGCAATAAGCCACTTTCCACGCACTTTGTAATATAAAATAGGGTGTGTAACACGTGTTACACAACTTGTTACACAAATAACTAATTATTCACGTTGAAATGTGGAATCAATTCAAATAATAAATGTGGTTCTGTTTTATTTTTACAATTTCTTGATAACTATAAAGACGAATCATTTCAGTCTTCGAGAAAGTTCTTCCTAAATACATATAAAAGAATTATTTGCACTTATTTTCATTAAATTCTTATTATTTGTAATATGCTTTCGAGAGTTACATTACAGGTTAGATAACATTTTTGCTGTGTCGTCCGTGTATATAAGAGAGAGACAAGAGTATAACTTCAATAATTAATTACTCGACAACCATGCAGACAATTGTCTTCAACTTTGGCATGGACGACAGATTTCCATAGGCGAATATTCTCCATAAATTTGAACTAATTCTTATCAAATTGAGTTGAGCAACCACCCTCTTTAAACCGTCATGCGACTCTCGACAGTCCTCCTTGAATACTCCATCGTTTTTACTTTTTTTTACTTCCTTTTTTTACTTTAGATTGATCTTCGTTTCAATAGCATCAGCATAGTAGATTTATCTACTTACTTAATACAAAAAATCTTCAACAATTATTGTGTCGCATAAACTGAATTATTTATTATTAATTTAATAATTGTTATCGCGTTGTATTTGCTGCTTAGTTGCCCATGCGTAGTCGTACTGAGATTATCAAGAAAGAATGTGGCATAAGTTTTCGTCGAGATGAATTTACGACTAATAAAATAACATTGATTAAGTGGCGAGAAAAAGAGAGAGGGTTTGTCCATGAGTCAAAAAGGTTTACGATAAAAGAGAAGAAAAGGAAACGGTAGATGACGTCATGGCAGTCATTCGCGCCACTTAGGCGAAGTCAAGGGATCAATTTACGACGTGAATGGTCAACTACTTGCCTCTCCCGAACATTCCATCCTCCAACCTCGAAACCTCTTTCCGCTTTCGTTCACCTATCATTCGTATACCGAATCGATGACAAACGACGTTATCTCCCCGATAACAGAACGAATTGCATAACACGTACGTTGAGTAATGTATTAAGTAATAAAAAAGCATATATTTTCTGTTGCATTCAATTGCGATAATCTCTTATGTGGTCTTGTAATAGATTAGTCACAAGGTTACGTTATAGCAATTTATATATTGTAATAAGTACACAACTCATTAATTAAAAGTATATAAAATTCAAAATTAAATAAAAATATGCATATGTAAGACTAAATAGATAGAAAATATATTCAAAAGTAAATACGTAGAGGAAAGTCCCCTATTATGAGATAGGTTCCTAATATGCGACAGCGAGGTTTCTGCTAAACTAATAGGCCCTATCTGTTGGTTCTACCATGAACTTATTGCCTTTAGGGTAAAACCTATTTAGTGAAAAATTCACTAAATTGTGCGTGTATAGTCGTTGCAGAGAAAGAAATTCTGAAATTGGATGTTGTCAAGTGTCATGGATATGAGTCTTTAAACCTTGTTTATTATATAATTAATAAATATTTGGCAATAAGTTCTGCATGCAGCGATAGAGTAAGGTCGTATTAATAGGAAAATACGGGATATGTTGAGTTGCTCAATTGTAGAGATTAAATTTGATGATCGCGAAACCGCAAGGCGTGGTGCTCGTAACATGAAATACTCAGGGTACACTGGGTTGCTGGAGTATGAAAGTTATTGTATATTATAGTAATAAAAGAAGAGAAAATACTATATTAACGTTAAGGGAAGGTTTATACGAATTTATAAGACTGTGCTGACCTTGATTTAAGAGGGAAGGGTGCATGGAGGGGGAAGATAGGTACAATATTGAGTATAAGTGGGTTTACGATTGTTGCAAATATATGCTTCTCCGTTACATTTGTCTTTCAAAAACTTTAAATAAAGTTTTTTAATTACAATATCATGTATTTTGCACTTTATTAGCGATTTTCCGGGGTCTCTCATATTAGGAGCACACTTTTGCGATTTTGCCGAAAGCTTATTTTTCACATTTTTCTAATTTTCAGCAAAATTAATATTTAAATTAAATTTTACATTTTAGCATCTTAAAGCTTATTAAATTCCCTTCAAAATGACCTACTATATTTTTAAATTCTGTCATTAATTATAGAGTTCGGATTGTGTTCGACGATCGATGAAAATGGTGTTTGCGCGATTAAACGATACAATTATTCATACAGCTACCAAAATTAGCGTAAGAGGAGTTTAGATATTTATACGAAAAGCAGAAATTTACGTTTGGTATTCGCGTACTGGCGTTTGCTCGATATTTATCTCCGCGGTGAAGAATTAAAACAGCGCGGGAATAAAAATGGAAATGTACTACGCGGCTTTATACGAAAAGGAAAAACGAATTTCGTCGCGATCTCAATAAGAGTAATGACGCGCCTGCGCTGTATAAATAAAAGGTTCTTCAGGCGCGGAGGAGACGTTAGCTTAGTTCTCTCGTTGTTTGTATCTATTATGCGGTCAATGATCTTCCTCTCTTTCGCTTGCATCTATATCGACAAAGATCGACTCGCCTTCCCAACGTACACAATCTCGCGTTATCTGTGTTTTTTCAGGACCATATTTAACGAAAGTCATGTGTACGTAAGAGCGAAACAAAGATTTCATTTCGAGTTGAAAATGTTTCGAATTTCTCGCGTGCCGCAGTTATAATTGAAGCGGGAAATACGAAATGAACCATAGCTCATAAATTATCATTATTAAAACAAGTCGTGTGTGTAAAAGTTGGAAATATTTTGAATTTCTCGTCTATAATACCGATTATTATAATTGCTGCGAAATGTAACTTAATTATACATTTATCATTAGAGTTTATTCTACATATTTGTATCGTTAAAAAACACGAGATTCTGCATACTGTATTGGAGAAAATATAATTTCCGTTCATGATCTAAAACTGTAAAATTGATATTACGTTATTGCGCGATTAATGTCGCAACGTTAATGCCAGCCGACAAGACAGTTTCGCTTGATAAATGAAGACCCATGACTTATCATGCGACTAATATTTTATTCTCGCTTGCTCACAAATCGATTGTACGTAGAGGGAGCCGTATAAATGACGACGAGAATGAGAGATATTCTAACATCTCGTGTTTCGCCGCTCCGGCAATAGTTCTATCATCAATCATACACCTCGGGCACACGTGCGAAATCGACGGTTACGTATTAATCGCGTCAATATTAAAAGACTGCGTACAGTTAAACGTGAGCAACGCTATTACTTAACCTTTAAATAGCCAGCTATAGCGTCAGAAAAATAAATACGATATATACGATTTGGCAACACTTCCGCACGTGTCGTTCATCGCGATTATTGTTAGTAAGGACATTAGACACTTGTCGGAGGTACGAAATTAGATTTTCATTCTTTAGCGTTCGCGTCGACGTTATTCACGAATTTATCTTACGTATAATAAATGTCAATTTTATCTCACGTATAATGGCTGCTATTGTACTTTTATTTACATTGCACGGTTTTTGTATTTTTTATTTGCACACGATCTGTAAATACAATTTTGTACTTATTGACTGATTTGTACGAAATATACTGAAAGACCGATTTTATTTTTGAGAGAATTGTACGATTGTGATAAATTCAACTGTGCTGCTTCAATTTCTTAATTAGAGTAGTGACCACTTCAAAAATTTTAAATGGCAATATAGAAGTCAAGTAACGCATCGGTTTAAAAATCTTTTATTTTTCTTTAACTACAGTAAAGAAAGTTTTTTCTTTTTTTATATTTGAGTAAATGCTTCTCGAGAAGTCGCATTTGGTATATTTGATCATATTTTTTATAAGTTTTAGGTATCGAAAACTGAAAATTTGCTGTTTATAGAAGAATTTACTTTATTAAATGTTTGAAATACTTTCCAGTACGGTTAATAAAGCCTCTTATATTTAAAGTTATATTGCGAATATTTTGAAACATTTTCAGCATTGTTCTACGGTACTCATATCCACCATTTTTTGATGTGGATCTTGTATCCGGTGTTGCGGCATAAATTTTACTTTTCAAGTGTCCGCGAAGAAAAAATCCAACAAGGAAAATCAGATGAGCTGGCAATCTCACTCAATCAGACTTCTCCTATCTGTCCAATGATCGGGAAAACATGATAATTGAAAAATTGTTAAACCGGTTCTGCGTAAGCGGTTCCATCTTGCTGAAAAAATAAATTGTTTTCTGAAAGGATTCTCATTATTAATAATTTATATAATCAATAAATTTATAAATAAATAATTTATATAATCATTGGATTGATGTAATTCTTTGACAGGTTAAGATATAATTCTCCAGTCAAATAATTTGACAGGGAAAAGGGTCCAACAATAAGTTTACCTAAAGATATTAGCAAATGTTTAGTTTTTCAGAATGTTGTATAGGATATATATTTCTCTAAATATCTTGCGATTGATATTATTCTAATAATGACAATTATGTCGGTTGATTGTTCCGTTAAAAGAAACATGCACTCATCGAAAAAACAAATATTGTAGAGTAAATTAGTATCATATTCTGTATTATGGAAAACAATAAGTCTTCAAAATCCTCCGAACACTAATTTATAAGATATTTGCGAGACTTCAGACAATTGTCTTGTCTACAACTATATGTATTGTCCAATACATGTCCTACAACTGCTACTTCAATGGCTTTATTTCTTGTAAGACTCTCCAAATGATATTTTGATCATTGATCCAATTTCTATTTTTTTAAACAAAATTTTTTAAACAGATTCAAGATATAAATATAAAAAACATTTTTTTCCAGATGTTTCTTATTGAATACTTGAGTTGCAGCTCAATTTTAATTTCCAAGATATAGTGCAATAATTTGAACTCTTTCTGAATATTGCGTTCTATTTTTATGCATTCTTAAAAAAAACCAGCGACAACATTGACAAGATTTATTGTTACTCAATTGACCTCAGTCATAGCTTTGATAAGCGCCACAACGGCAACAAATTTAAGCTTGTAAAAGCTGTTACAAACACTGCGCTAGAGTCGTGGATCAATTTTTAACACCTTAGATTTTCAAATGTGATTTCTCGAGAAGCACTCACTCAAATTGAAAAGAATTAAAAGATCTTTTAAACGACGTGTCATTTGACTCTTATTGCTATTTAAGATTTTGCAAGAGGTAGCTACCCTGATCAAGGAAATAAAGCAGTAATTTTAAGGCTCCTGGTCCCTAAGCTGAGAACTCTGCGTTGACGGTGGCGCCGTACCGTCGCGGCAGAAATAAGAACTCTCTCCTCTCACTCTCTCCAATGGAGAATTCTGTCTTGTGACATGTTAACAACCTATTTTGCGTTGCGTTAAATTTCTTTATTATTCGCTCTGTACTTGTGCTATAACGTTTAACGTATTTGTGAAACTCGTAAAATTGACCGTATGGTAAGATTTGCACGTTTTATGGCTGTTTGTTTATTGTCGAGGGAAAAGGATAGTATCCGGTCAATTTTAGAAGTGTGCTGAAACGATCTATAGTGATTTTTTATTGAAATGTCTTTTTATTTCGGAAAATACCGTTACATAAAATAGGGTAATTTCTCGCCTTGATAGCAAGAAATTCTTGATAGCAGGAGCCTTAATATTTATTGAATCATACATTTCCCTAGAAATTGACATGTTTCGGTATATTTCGTACAAATTAGTCAACTACAAAAAAGAGAGAAGATGATGAAAAGGTTTCATCATCTTACTCCGTATAATTATTATAATTTAACTCTTTCAGCGCTCTGAATACTTTTAACGAATAGATCGTGCGCGGAATACTTTACTCTCTGCCTATGACATACTTACTTCAGTTTTTTTTTCCCCAATACTTTTATTTACTGTTAGGGCCGGACGTGTAAACACGCCCATAGCGCTCGCGATGCATGATTCAGTGATGGGCATGTAAATTTGTCTACAATGTGCCATTTGTTGGATGTGTTTACACGTCCACAACACTGAAAGAGTTAAGAGTGACTAATTTCAAAATAAGATATCCGAATAATGTAAATTCTAATCTTTTCTTTTTTATGCTAATTTATAGATTTTTGTTAACAATATTGTTTGCAGATGCTATATAAATAAGTTATAATAAATGATCTGTAAAACGTGTAAAACGCGTTTTGCTGCGACAATATGCATCTCAAATCTCAAGTAGATAGAGGACTATAGAAATTAAGAAAATTTTGAGATTTTATTTTTATCTTTAACTTCTGTATGCTATTTTTAATTATTGCGTATTACTTCGCGTTTGCCTCTTAACTTATCGTAAAAACTTGCGTTTCAAGTATTTTTATATTCAATCGCTAGAGAAATATTACTGTGTCGACAAAATTTCTCTTTTTGGAGAGAAAAACAAATTACGAGCATTGCACCATTCAAAAATGAATGATGCTGTCTCAAGTTTACAATTTTGGAAATTCCTTAGAACAAAATACAAACAGAAGAAAAATGTTAGCCGTTTCGAGAGAACACAGATCTGTGTATCTATACATATATATTTTACAAATTGCTTTTCTGTAATAAAGTCTTATTATTATTACTGCTCTATCAGCTCTATACACGGAGAAAATTTTATAGTAAATATTACTATGGTGTCGCACTAGCTGCGGACCATCGAGGAATTTTAAGTTAAATTACTATGTTTATGGTAAAAATTACGTTATTTAATCGTTTTTAAAACAATAATTATAGTATTTTTACTTGAAATTCCTCGATGGTCCGCAGCTAGTGCGACACCATAGTAATATTTACTATAAAATTTTCTCCGTGTAGTAATTAGTAAAAGCTTTTGTTTGTTTACGATACTTCTTAATCTATTTTAAATCAAATGAATTGATGATTCTCCTTTATTCTCTTTCTAGATCATCTCTTGGATGTGCGAAAACAGTGGTAGAGAGCGACGAACGCAGAGAAAATCTCGCCGATAAGACAAGGGTGATGTTTGTAAATTGTTAGTTTTTCGGAAAACGTGAATCCGTGTCTCGTGGCGAAAAGATAATCGCGGTGTTTACGTTTGCGAGTGTTAAAACCGGTGTGTTAAGTAAGAGAGAGAGGGAGAGATCCGAATGGTGCTCCGCAGTGGATACTAAATATCTCAGTGGATATACTACTTAAGAGTGTGGCATATGGCCCTGGACTATGGTACTACCACTTACAATATGCACCACACGAATCAACTAGGTACGTATCAAAGAACGTGTGCTTAGCGGTATCGAACCGGTTTCCTTTTGGGTTCTTAAAGATCTTCTCTTTTTCGCAAACCAGCGTATCTCCTTAAAGAATTTTGGCTACTTGAAAGGCTTTTCTTTCTTTCTCCTAAAGAGAGACTATAACGAATCTCTTCTTATTATATC
The DNA here is from genome assembly GCF_030848805.1 of Temnothorax longispinosus. Lineage (NCBI taxonomy): Eukaryota > Metazoa > Arthropoda > Insecta > Hymenoptera > Formicidae > Temnothorax > Temnothorax longispinosus. Next base: position 18,704,633 of record NC_092360.1, on the reverse strand, counting down.
CTTTTGAAATCTTTATCTTTATAATTCTCATTGAATTGCTTTTAAATTTTATTTTAAATATGTATAGTTTATTTAAGAAATAATTTAAAATTTACTATACTCTTTTATATTTAAAAATAGATGAAAATTGTAAATACCTAACAATAAACTTTTTCTTGTTGTTTTTCTTTTTATTATTATTATTATTATTAAGATGGAAAAAGGTCTTCTAAGAGATCTTTAAGCGATTTAATAAGACATCGCTTATCAATCGTCTCTATATATTAGTCCCATATTAATGCTTAAAATAATATTTACATCGAGAAAAAGCTCATGCGATTACTACGTGAGTATTAACGATACTGTTTAATCTTTTGCATTTCGATTTATTGCAAAATCTGCGCGAAAAGTCTTATAAAATAGAGAGTGAGTTTTCCTAAGCAAAAATTTAATTCAAATTTTTAAATTATTGTTGTTTTTGAGTATTTAATATTAGTTGTTCTTACTCGGATTAATTACCTCGGATTAAACTCTGAATTAAGTTTTTGTGAAAGAGGAGTCGGTTTAAAGCTCACTCGACGAAGCGGAAGAAGAGAAGAGGCGGCGTCCACGTGTGTCAGTTCATGTTTTAAGAGGCCACGTATACACAAATGTCATCCTATATATAGCGGATGTTCGTCTAATCTTAGCAACCGGCCACCGGCCAGAGACATGAGCAAAAAAAAGTATATACGATTCTTTCTTTTTTTATCTTGGTCCCTAGAATAAGTTCTATATCGATATCTGTAAAGTATTTTATTATTGCACCGATTAAATCTTTAAATTAATTACGCTCTAGCTTTGAAGTGTTTCTTAATTGTCCCCTTAAATCTAAAGAGTACAGCCGAACGTGGCTCGTATATCCACGAAGACTTAAATTATTTTTATCTGTTAAAAAATATTGTATAAAGATTGTTTTTTTTATTTTTATAAAGTTAGTTTTAAAACATGTGTATAGGAGTACACTTTAAATATCATAAAATCTCCCATTAACTATACAGACTTATGTATAAAACAAGACGTAGTTTCCAAATATATTAATCTTATTTTTATATATACTTGTAATTTCTAATTGTGCGTGATACTTACATTACTTTATATATTACTGATATATATGTATAAAATCATCGAAGAAAATCAGGTTTCTTCAGACTTCTATAGGGGAATTTGCGACACCATAATCTACTGACTATAACTCATCATAACGTGATCAAGCGACCTACCTTCTTTTCTAACCCCAGCTAAAGTGGGAAATGTAATTTCCATCGCGTGACTATCCCGAATCGTTTAATTATGCAGCCGGCGACATCGCGTATGCGATGGCAAAACAATTGTAATAGGGTTGCAACACAATGTTCCGAGAACGGTCGGTTATATCTGGATGATGGGTAATTGACCGTACAGTTATTAATTTACTGTAAATCACCGGAGTCACACACACGCACACACAATGACTTCATAAATATTTTAATCTTTGTGCAATCCAAAATTTTCTCTTGTAACAGAATATAAAAATCGTAACAAAAATTATTTTTCGTATGTTCCTCCGGAAATCAAATGCAAAGATGGAAATAGTATTTTAAGTTTTCTCAAAAACTAAGTATTTTTTGTCTTAATACATTAATCTCTAAAAGACAGCTTTGTTTTCGATATATCGACGCAGACACAAGTACGCAAGCATGTAAACGCACATTGTATAATACGCGTGTATATCCTCTTTTATGCGTTTCATATTTATGCGGACGTCGAACCGTGGACCTACGTTGACCTACACACCGACTTTTATTCTCTAATAATAGTCTCTTGTTCAGAGGTTATTGTTGTGCATGTTATGTACATGTGTGCATGCGTATGTGCTTTGGAATATTTATTTATTCGCGCTACTGTGTGTGCGTGACGCAGTCTTCACAAGAATCGTTCCATTCTAGAACGTACTATTAGAACGGAATTAGACGTTTCAATTTGCGTTATTTATTTTCGTGAATTTTTTTTCATGAATTTAGATTTAATTTTTCTTGGATAAAAGTGTGTTTCGCTGGTCACGATTAGTTTTTGAGAATTGCAACGTTAAATGCTTTATCGAGTAGTTATACTTATAATAAAATTGACTTAAAAATTAATGAAAATTTTATTGACTCTTTATGATTTGTAAAATTCTATATGCATAGATATTAGAATATATATAACATCTTACATATATTATTTAATAACTTTTCTTATTAGATGGGAAATAGTAAAAAGTATCTATAATTTGATCAAGTCATGAATTTTTATTCATCTATTTGTGCCGAGACAGCATTCCGTTTTTATCGATCTTTTGCAAATGGCTATGCACTGTTCTTCTAGCCTGCATCAACTTGCTCGACACGATGTACGTGGCCGCGAAGACAATCGGGTCGAGGATGGCGAGAAATCGTGCGTGAAAATTAGATAGCAAACGGGCGGATGATCGTGTTTCTTATACGAAGTGCGCGTTCAAGTCGACGGGACCGCTGCCAGAAACGTCACTTCTCTCGCCAGAATTGTCAGTAGGTCGAATCACTGTAGTTAGAACGTAGTTAGAGAGAGAATAGAGTTCACCAGACTTCAAAATTTTTTGGTAACGAACGAAGTTAGATAATAGGTATTATTTAAATGGGATAGCATTTATTCTAATTTCATTACACTATTTAATATATTATAATTAATATACCAACACTGTTAAATATTAAAAGATGAAATTTAAATCAATACCTTGAGTTAAATAACATTTTGTTATTTTTACCTATCATGTGTGTCGAAATTTATTATTTTAACACAAAACAAGTATTATTTTAACTTCATTGGTGTGGTTAAATTAACATTGTTTTAATTAAATCAACGTATTGAATAAGAGCAATGGCGACTTATAGGAATAGTTATAAAAATGGCTCAAATTGTGAGTATATTTGACACTACGAATTTAATAATGAATAGTTCATACATGCATAATTAATGCATAATTAATTTCTTGTTAGGTGAGCCTTTTGAAACCCACGACTTTATTAAGAGATAATTTTAAACAATCTGCGAATGTATGCGCGAAGAGAAATTTTCTCGCGTGTAAAATGTTCTTATATTTTATAAAATAACATATTAACAAAGAAAAAAATGTTGTAGAAGTGTAATTTAGGTACCTGTATAGGGAGATGTGAAAATTTCAAGGAAAATTTAATGAACTAACTCTAAACAATACATCAAACTTTTTCTTGGATGTCAAATCAGCTGCGATAGTCAATATCTTTTCGCCTTTTATAATCGCTGATGACCAGCCCGTCGGTATTTTTTTTTCTCCAAGGAAAAGAACATTACTCTTATTTTCCGCGAACTGTGGGAAGGAGATGATCGAACGCCTTGTCGAGATGGGCATAAAATTTATTGTAATTAGCAGTTAGACGGGGTTTAAGTGCGTACATCCGGAGAGAACACTTTGTAGGAGGTTGCTCGTGCAGCGCAATTACCTTAATTAATGTGGGCCCTAATTGTCTTTGCTCGTATTCGACGCACTCTGCGTATTGCAGCCCAGCTGGTCAGACTCTGACGAGGCTCGGGCACAGTATAGCTCGGGTTGCATTAAATAAAATTTACCGTTGCGAGAGATGTAGCTACATCGTAACGCGGAGGAATGGGAACGATGTACCTTAATGACGTTGATGCGAATTCCCGAATCTTTCATTTCCACAAGAACAGAAACGAATATAGTCGTTCGATAATTCGGTATTTGTAAAAAATTAAATTATATTTATTAACACATAGGGTAACTGGGGGGAATATGCTATTGTGGGGAATATGCCACTCGTTATGTTTATAACAAAGCTACGGCTAGGAGCGTTGTAAATACTGTGAAATTGTTAAAAATATTATATCTGGCGTTTTGCCCAAGTTTTACTTACTTCCTGTCAGTATTATAGTTTTTATGGGGTAAGTACAGTATGACCAAGTACGGCAACGTGCTTTTTAGAATAGTGTTTTATATAAGATATTCTTCAAGCATTTCACTATTTTTAACTCGATCAGCTTGTCGTTCTATTAATATTAGTTAGGATAAAAGTATTCAGTACGTCGCCGATTCGTTTTACTGGCAATCGTATAATACAGGTTCATTTTAATATAAAACTGCATCTTGGGGGAATATGCCACTACTTATTGTTAGATAGGGGTAAAATGCCAGTACTATTTACAGCTTCCTAACCTAATAGCAGGATACTGCTAGTAGGTTAGAAAGCTGTAAACAGTATAAATAAATATTTGCCGTATAAATATTGAAAAAATGGTGAAAAAATGATGAAAAAATATTGAAAAATGTTGAATAAACACGTTTATTTCATGCGCTAAGAATATTATAAGCTACGTACTTAATATTTTGCAAAATTGCATTCTAAATAATTTAGACTACTTGTAGCACACAGAGTTTATTGAAATGCAAAACGTAATAAAAATATTCTTTTACATGCTTTTAAACAAGAATGCTCTTCTATATTATACTCTTCTCTAGACCTCGAACAACATTGAAAAAAATTGTCATAACTAAAGATCAAAAAATCAATGAGTAAGGAGATATTTTTCATGCTGGGGTCTTTTAGACCTCTCAGTGAACTTACGAGATTGTTGAGAGGTGTGGCATTTAAGGGTTAAAATTTGAACGCATATATTTTTAAATATCATTGACTTTGTTCAAATTTTTTTAAATAAAATACGTATTTATGCACAAAGAAAAAGAAAATACTTGATCTGAAAATATTTTTAATTTTAACGTGGAAATATTGAAATGATCGAGATTATATTGCGCTAAACGAAGAAAACTTGAATAAAATCATAATATAGTTCAACCAAGAAAAAAATGTTAAAATAAAAAGTTGACATTCATATAAGAAGATTATAGTGATCTTGCTTGTATGTACTACCTGTACGAAACAATCTATATCTTCTTATAAAACTTTCAACTTTTTATTTCAACATTTTTTTCTTGGTTGAACTATATAATGACTTTATTCAAACAAGTTTTCTTCAATTTTCTTCAAGCAAGTTTAACGCGATATAATCTCATTTCAAAATTTCCACGTTGAAACTAAAAATATTTTCAAATTAAGAATATTTTTTTCTCTGTGATATAAGAAAGATATGCATTTGATTAAAATTACGTTAAGATATAGTATGCAAGAGTTTATAAAATCAATATATATATAATATACAATATACGTGCGCCAAGAATGTCTGAACGAGCGAGCTAGTGAAATTGATCTTTTTGAGGTAAATGGATATCGACAAAATTTTCTACTCCAGCGGTTTAGCGAAAGCGAGACCTTATTGCGCGGAGTTGCGAAAAGTCTCACTGACAAAACGCGGCTCGTCCCCCGATTCGCCGGTACACATTCTCGCATAGCTGCCAATTTTCACGGGGACGTGAAATCGAGGCACGCGAATCGCATGACTCGCAGGCGTGCAAGCGAAGTCGTACGTGGAATTTGTCTCGCACACGCGCGAACTTTCGCGTATATCACAAGATCGATGCGCGCATTATTCAAAAATCCAATCTCATGCACACCAAAATTTTTTAAACGATAAGCGGATTGAAGAAGTAAAGGGTGCTTGCACATCTTCTTACTAAATACTGCTTTGTCTTTTTCTTTATTTCGTGCTTGTTTCAAAGAATTCGAAATCATAACATTATATAGTGCTGATATAATCCAATTAAATGCAATTGACACGTGAGGTGTTAAAAAGATTTCAAACTGCTTTTTCTCGCTACGTCGAGAAAAATTCTTAATTTGCAACGACGAGTAACGTTGTTAGCGAATAAATTCTCGATTTAAGGAGTAAAATTCGAAAATCAAATACTGTTCTCTCTCAGCATGAATAAGAATCAAGAAAAGAGAAAAACTGATACACTATGTTGTGTTGCGTATGTACTTTAGATTAATACAGGATATTATTTGCCTATGTATGAAATATATGCTTTATCGCATTTAATAAATCGAGTCATTTCGCGAATCGAATTTCTATCGGGCGCGCGTTCTTTATTTTTCCACAGTGCCTGTATTAGTGGTATTAAATGAAGATCGAGCGGGTATCGTGACACGAGGCAAGTGCATAAGCTGCGAAATGTCGCGTCTATTCTTTGCTCACGCGCGGCGCCGGCAGGCGTTAAAACGCGGCCGCCCGGTGAATGCATCGACTCCGCATGTTGCTGGCGAGTGTCCGTCAGGCGCTATGTTTTTAAAAATGTATGTCGCGCTTTGCTATCGTCCGTTATTCGCAACGTCCGCGTCGACGGAGACGGCGTCGATGAGCGCCGCGACGCCACTACAACGTGCACGCAGAGTTCCTGATGCACAAAGAGAGCCCGGCCGCCACAGAATGCACCACGATAGAACCGAACACTGCGACGAGTTTCAATGCATTCCCGATGCACTTGCACTCGTCGCTTGGTGTAACCACTGACGTGTAATGCTTCCAACGAATGTATAATAGGTTTCATAAAATTAATATCGCCGAACGCGAAATCGCGTAGCAACAGGAAAACCGAGCTCGCTCTCACGAATATAAAGAAGAACTCGCGTTTTGCGTGCAACTGACTGAGAGATACATTAACATATTTCAATGATGGTCTTCAGCAAATTCGTACACACTATTTTGATGCCGTTTTGTATTGTATTGAGTTATCGATTTGTATTAACAGATAATGAGATAATTGCAACTTGCTTTTCGCTATTTTATGATTTTATTTTTGCTTATTTTTTATTCTAAATGGACATTTCTGGACAGAACTATTCGCGTGTCTTATCTTTTAACAGCTTATTACGACACTTGGACGATATTATTTTTTATTCCTTGATTTATCTTATTGCTTTCATTCCATTGCATCGCACGCGCGCAATTGTAAAATTGAATATAATATATTCAGGCCGATTTGGATCGATACTTTGTGCGGGCATTAAAACGTAACAGATTCTTTCGAAACTGAGTTACGGAGACGTCGCACATTTCTGTGAGAATGACATCTTGATTAGATATAATCATGCGAAAATAGACTCGCGCAAGGAAGACTCCGATCGCGTAATTTCATATTGAATGACCGATTACGTGAGCTATTCTATAATTACAGACGAACGATAAATGAAACGCCTTCCAAAACGCCACGTAACATTCTTACGTCACGCGTGTTTTTAATTCCATTAATTAGAATAATAGCTTAGATACCACGTATTTATGAAAATATGAAAAACCAGAGATGCGTTTGCTGCGCGCAAAAATATTTTTAAGAGTTAATTTCTTTATTATATTTTATATATTATTTGATTTATAAGTTTTTTTTTTATATATATAAAAATTTAGTTTTGTCATTGATACTATTATAGGTCAAAGTGCGAAAAGACATGTAATATTTCTTTTCAATCGCTAATAAAACTATTGACACATTAATTAAAAATAATTTAGACACGTTAATCTCAAGACGTGATGAACACTTTGAAAAACTAACATCTTTTTAAAGGAATTTTTTTGCATAATAATTTTCATTACCTCGGTTGATAAATGATAACGTTTTGATCGCGATTTACATTTTATGTAACTTTGTTCCCTCTGTGCGTCGATCGAGCACTTTCCGAGAATATCTGCGAATCGCACGAAGTTTCCTGAATAATTTAACTTCTAGCAGCCAGGTATTTCTGGCTTCGGTTTTCTGTGTGCATGCATAAGTTCGTGCGCCGAAGCTCGTATATGTACGCGATTCGAGCGGTTTCACATATACCTATTCTTGTTGTATCGACGAATTTTTCGTTAAGCTGATTTTTGCAAGCCGTAATTTTTCGCATCCCGCATTCTCAACGTCAGATGGATATCGAGCGCGTGAAAAATTCGCAAATCTTCAGATACAAAATTGGAATATCTTTCTATAGCGAATGTCGAGTCGTGAAGTTAAACATAAAAAATTTGTGTAACAAAAATAGTGCGGCGGTAATAACAAAGATTATTTTATTAAGATATTTACTATATCGAGAGACAGTTTCAAAAAAAATTCAAGTTTAGTTAATATTTAGCGAATATTATTAATAATTGAATAATACATACACGCGTGCTATTAATAAAGACCGTTATCTAACGCTTAAATATTATGTAATATGCAAAATTTCAGACAACGATTTTGGTCATGTGCGTTCATTTTTGGTCTTTTTGTTTCGAGGGCATGTATGTGCAAGATCTCAGCTATGCGTCCCACAAGGAATGTCGTACCTATCAATCATCGATTTCAAGAGAGGATCCATGGATGTCCACAGACAGTGGATGTCGCGATACCTCTTGCCTTCTCTGCCTTCTTCTTCTCTTTCTCTCCCTCTCCTCGTGCAAATCGGTTTATTTTCCATCGGGCGACTGTAAACGTCGTATATTTTCGTACACGGAAACTAATGATCGTAATCAAAACGACAAGCACTGGTGATTAGACGCGGTTACGCAATAGCCGCGAATATAATAGACACCATCACGTCGTGTAATAAGCCTTGATTACGCCGTTTCCTTCGCGGTCGCGTATACGTACTGCCGAGTTCGTGCGCGATCTCGATGGGAATCGTTACACATATATACGGAAACAGAGATAATGCGCGAGAGGCACACAGCGTCGTGTGTATCTCCAAGTTTTCCATTCCGGATGCGGGCGAATCGGCGGTTTTGAGCGATTGAACAGTGCGCGCAAACATCAAGGGGTTTTAGTCGTTGCAGGGGTTTTGCTATCTCCGTCAATATAGATATGCTCCGAGCGACCAACATTGTAAGTAACGTTAATTCGGTGGAATACACTATTGCATCCTAAATGCCCACCCTCTCTCCGTATCCGTTGAAAATGTATTATGTAATGCGCTACGTCAATCGGCGTGCTGCTTTTCGCTGTAGCTCGGAGCTTAACGTTGTTTCCAGGAAACATGCTCCTGAATATTGGATGACCGCTGGAAAAAAGTGTCACAATCATTTTACCGATGGTTGATCAAACATCCGCTTGGACAAATACATATGTAGCAAGTATTAGCCTGCTGGTACATATACCGTGCTGACATATACGAATTCGCTATTATTTATGCAACAGCCATTATTTTTGCTAGTTATATAAAACAGTTTTTTTACCTTTCTATTTTTGTTTTATAGCAGTAAAGTATGGGTAAAAGTTATTCTATCGATTATAAATATATGTATGATGGAAAAAATATATATATAATATATATGTACATATATATGTAGGCGACAGTGTGGTCTAGTGGTAGAGCGCCAGACTCGTAATCTGAGGAACCAGCCATGTAAACATGGAAAGTTTTTTCCGAAAGATGCGCCCTCCGTGCAAGACAGGCTCTTGTGCGGAGCAAACTGGGCTCCGTCTTTCGGAAAAAGACGTTAAGCCGTTGGTCCAAAGGGTTAAGTAAGAAGAGAAGGGTAGTATTGGATGAGAATTAAATAAAGGGTTGGGAACGTCCCTACAAAACGCCTTGCAACCTTGAGGGGAGTCAATAAACGTATTATATATATATATATATATATATATATATATATATATATATAGAGGTATATATTTGCACTAGATATATGTATTAATTTAATTTCTTTTCTGACTGTGAGAGGTCTTATTAACTGCCGATAGGCACATGGAGACAAGAAATATCGAAGTAGCGCTTCTTTTGATCAAGTAAAAAGATGATCTGTGACAAACACTCGTTTTAATTATGCAATCTCCTTTAATCAGTTGCATAATTTTTAATAATTGTCTTTTTTTAATCACGATTCTTTAAGCGTAGCTTCAAAGTTCAAAGTTCTCACAATAAATTTACCTCCGTCGAAGCTGCGATACGAGATCAAATGCTATCCTATGATTGTAGCTATCGCTCGATTAGTACATCACGATCGATACGGATACCGCGGATATACTTTAGCAAATAACACTCGACAATTCTTCCGATACCTCAGTCTTGTGATTCAATTGGCAAATAGTTATTGTCACCGTTTGTCTAACCTAATATGACAAACTGCGGTTGAGTTCGCCCGATGCCTCTCAACGCACCTTTCCCGGATGAAAGAATGGAAACGCGTAAGACCATGGGTGGCGCGTTGCACGAAAGCAAAGAGAGAGAACCTAACGGGGCGGCGGAGGGGCCCTCTTCCTCGGGATTAACCTTGGACTTGACTCGAAGGAATGCGCCGTGCAGTGACCTCCGCTCGCACGCTCGCTCGCTCGCTCCCTCGCTCGCTCGCTCCCTCGTTCCCTCGCTTGTTCACTAACTCACTCGCTCGCTAACTCACGGCACTCATCTCTCGCTCACCTTCCTTCCTTCCCTCCGTCGGCCCATTTCGTTTCACCGTAGGCGCTGCAGCTTGCCGGCCGGTGCATTCTTTCGCAGCCAGCTCTCGCAGTCTCCCGAGCGGTTTCGGTGCCGTCGCCGAAAAATCTTGGGACGGAAGTTGGAGAGGCAATCGATCTCTTTCAGATGTTGGTATACTGGGCATCCCTATAAATGGCTAGATAATAGGAGAGCTATCCCATTGCAATCTGTAGGATTTATCTCCAATACCACCATCACGCGAACTATATAATCTGTGAAGCGCAATCCACATATGTTGATAGAAAATAAAGATTACACCATTTGACTGGAAATTGCGATATATTCTCTTGAAAACAAGTCGAAATAAACACATTTGATAACTTTGTATCATTGCATGAAAGGCCACACGCGTATAGCAAACTTTATTGATATTATTTACCCAGATATTTTCTGGAGAATCAAATTTTTATCAGCATTTTACAAAAGATGTGGCTTAATGAAGATTATTGAATATTGCTTGAGTAGGATTCTATTTAATTTTTATATTAATTTCTATGTAGATTTAGATTATATACAATAAAACTATATATTGTATATATATTATAGTTTTTAGGTTTCAATTTTTTATTTATACATGCATTTAATTTCCAAAAAAATATAGCATTTATAAAAGTAACGAGGTTCTTATAAATATTTAAATTAAAGATAGAAAAAAAGTGTAGAGTTTGTGATTACATTGTTAAATGTACATTTATGCATTGCGCATGTTATGTAAAAATATTTATTTGACAGTACAATTTGAAAATAAATTTCTTTAGAAGGACGGCAGAGCGTGATTGTAAGAGTCTTTAACGAGCCGTAAATCTTCATTAGCAATCGCAGCCTCAAGCTTACGTAGTGTGATAAACGATATGATCGTCTCCTATGATCCAGTGGAACATCTGATCGGATTTTATAAGCTCCAGACGCGATTTTATGGAACTGAGCGAAGACGTGATAAAAATTCGATAGATTATGCTCGTGTGATTTTGCCGGCGTTTTAGAATCGGTTACGATTCGTCTCCTGGGTGGTACCGTCATCGGAGTCAGGTGGACGTTTAAAAAGAATGCCTTGTAAATTTTTAGTGTCTGATCTTACTTTATCGCGAACGACAAAGGAGCACGAACGCATTGCAATCGGCTTCCTCGCGGCTTACCGGTTCTCGATCACATTTAAAATCGCCAGTATCTGTCGAGGCTGACAGAGGAAATACACGCATAAAAACACATGCACATGCCTGTGGCGGGAGGCCAGCAACGATTATTATCAATATTTATTGGCTCTTTGCCTCGATAGAGTCATCGTTCTATAAATACGTCGCAACAAAAGTGAATATGTGCGGCGCCTACATTGTATTCGTCGTAACTTAATTGTAAAATCATCAGGTTAATTTGTTATATCCGTTTAATCTGAAATACCCTGTTACATTGTAAAAAAGTTATTTATACTTTACGGAATCTTTCTTTCACCTTTTTTTTGTGAGATTTTAAATCAAGTCTAATTTTTTATTTGTTTTTATTCACCCAAAAAAAAATATTCTGCCGATAAGTGGGGAATTCCTCTTAGCAGGTCCTCTAAGCAAAAAAACCTTACATGAAGAATATCCTTCTTTAAGTAATACGTATTACTTTATAAATGAGTGGATGCGTAAGCTATAATCAAGAGTAAATTCCTCTACAGTAAATTCTACTATTAGCCTCTTAAAATAAGAGGATATGCTAGATATTTGCGGCGCGCGCGTTAAAGTTAAAAGACGATCGTCTTATTAGCTACGCGATGCGTACGCTACCACACGAGACGCCCGTGTAGAAAGTTCAGCCCCTTGCACAATGCCAGGCAGCAGGCAATAGGAACAGGAAATAATAAAAAATCGTTAATTACAACCTAAAATATTCGAATGTTATGATTTGTTGGCAACAGGCAATAGACACATAATTTCCAACGTGACGGAAACTCCTGTGTCTATTGCCTGTGTCACTGTTTATTCTGCATTTATATACATTGATTTCTGATTTTTATTCCCTGTTCCTATTGCCTGTTGCCTGGTATTGTGCAAGGGGCTTTATTAAGAATGGCCTTATATAACATAAGTCCTCGATCATTAGTTATATATTAGGGATGCCATAAGAAACGTTTTCTTATTTTTGTCTATTGAGGCCCTTGTAAGGATTTGATAAGAATGTTTTAACGTTTTAACTTTATAAACATACTATTTTCATAAATATATTTACGAACACAAAATTTCATAATAAGCCGGCACTGGTTTCTGACATTCACCCGACATTAAGAAATATTATATCATATATCTTATATCCAATTCAAAATTTTATTACTCTTTTTAAACTGAATTTGTTTATTAAGATGATTTTTGGAAAATTATATATTTCCGCTGGTTATGTAGACAATATAAACACTTACATCAAATTAAGAAGTGGTCTACCACGTAAGGCAGTTGGCTCACGATCCAGAGGTCCCGAGTTCGATCCCACCAAGGTAAGTGTTTTTTCCAATACAAGAAAATATTTATAATCATAGACTACATCTTAAGAAACAAATTTAGTTATAAAATAGTAATAAAATTTCAAAATAAATAATTTTTTTTATTTATTTCGGGTGAATATCGGAAATCAATGTCCTCTAATATTAAGAGGACTGCACAATCTTGAATCTAGAGTCTCATGATTAGAGGATATTCCTCTACAGTTTAAAACATCTTCTTAAGGCCCTATTTCAGAGGAAAATCCTCTAGCATGAACCAGGAACCGCTAAACTGCAGAATATTTTTTTTTGGGTGTTAAAATTTATAAAGAACTTAATACGTTATTAATATCCAAAGAATATTTCACGCTAAAAAATACTACAAAAATACTACAAAAGTATTGAGAATAATATTATTTTCGATATCGAATTTGTCAATTTTTCCTGCAATAAAATTTTCAGAGGTTTTTCCAGAGATATCTTACAAATAAATCTCATAAAAAAATTAAAATGTAAATTGAAAACTAGAATATTATTCGTAAATTATATTGTAGCAAGTAACAGGTTAAAATATTTTTTAGTTTATTTAACAAATTTAAATCTTGAACATTTAATTGCGTGAAAAAATTTAATATTGAATGTTAGAAGAGTTTACTAGTGAAGTGTTTATTTCATATATTTTTGGAATATTGCTCAAGATGTGCATTCTACATGTAATCTTAGATTTCGATATATTCATTGTTTCTCAGACAAATACAAAACTTGGAGTGGTGGTTGCCTCTATTCAATCTTCGTTTCGCCGCGTAATCGCAAAGTATGCAAGTTATTCAGGTATAACAAGCCGTAGCCGATAAAATGTTGATTAATCTTCAATAATAATAGATCAGAGGCATACGCGATATACTAAGGTCATCGCGATGACTGGTGCCGACACTCGTCGGACTATTACGGCCTTCGTCTGAAAATAGACCGTAGTGACTTTGTGATTATGGTATACATACGCGTGTAGACTCGATCCGAATGCTGAACAAAAGAAGCGCAATGACGATGATCGATAGATCGTCAAAGCGATATGTCGACTAATATCAAGTAACCGATAAGAACATCTTGATTATAATCTTTTAAACGTGCTCGTGGCTTATATCGATCGAATGTTTTTTTTTTTTTAGAATTATCTTCTGTTATATACGAGTGCACGTATATACATATATATCGCAGATAAGTTTAATCGGTATTAAAAAGAAACAGCATAATTCATTTTCCGCATAAACGTGAGCCACACAGATTCAATGTAATAGAGTCACTATGATTTTCCGATGTCTAAGTAAAACGAAATAGGTTTTCTCATCGATTAAGGATCAATAGCTTCTTCGGTCAATCTAGAGTCAATCTTTTCTTGATATACCTAACGTGTTTGAAAATAGAGAATCTTTATATGACGCAGCTACTGATCTGTCAGATCCAATCAGTCCAATTAATGGATTTTTATTTTTCTTTATTTAAATTTAATTTTTATTTTTTTGCGCGAGATTTTTGAATATTTTTAAAAGAATATAAAAATATAAACAGTGTTTTTTATATAAATTTGAAACAACATTGAATATTAAATATTTGGTCGTTTGGAAGAGATTGAGCTGTCAAAAGATTGCTTCGATGAAACTGTACTTACGAAAATGGATAATTCCAGGACATTACACTGAGAGAAAAAATTTTTTAACAAAGTAAAGACATTTACTTGAAATTATTTTTTTTTATTAAAGTAAATATTCATTCTATTTAAATAAAAATATCTAATTCTACATAAATATGTGTATTATATTAAGTAAATAAGCTGTTAGGAGCCACCTAATGAATATTTTTTTTTATCAAAATATTTTTTTTTTAGTATGTACTAATTAAAAAACAGATTATTTATTTTAACAGTCATTAAATTTAGTCAACAAATGTGAGTTGAGATAGTATAGTGCGTTCGATGAAGCAAAAGGAAAAGGACTTTGCTTTGACGCATCATTTGCATTGACGACTTCACATGCATGGTTAAGTTATTGAAATTCTCTCTGAATTATTAAAAAAAATTTTTTTGATAATCGATCGATCAATAACGGGCTACCTGATAAAGGCTGGATTGCAGTCTTAAATCGCGATGATAAGGCCGCCGTTTATTGGCTCGCTCGTCGTCGTTCGAAACCTGAGAATGACGCGACGTCATCTCGGGTTTGTGGTAGGCGAGACGTTTTGGATGAAACGTACGAAAAGGTGGTAGTGGTGTGTGCCTTATCTAATCGCAAACCAGCTCGACTTGCGACTAGCGCAAGATTAACGCGGTGCACAGACAATGCATCTCATAATCGTTTTTCCTTTTGCACCGGAGAGCGCTTTATAAAATATGTTCGAATAAAAATTCAATCATTAATTTTGTACGAGTGAAAAATATAAATTAAGAAGATACAGCTATACTGTCATGTTAGAATCATTCTTGCTTAAATACGAAGGAAAGAATTAGCACTTTAATATAAATGAATTTATTACAAAATGCGCGAATTTACTTTAAATTATGCACTGCATGAGAATAATTAAAATTTTATTATCAGTTTTAAGTGTATTATATTTTTTTGAAATAGAATTTCGAGGATTTTAATTAGAAAGCTTTCTGTTGAATTTTTTTCTGTAGATTTTGTTTATAAATTTTAATTCTAAATGTAAAGAATAATATGAGAAAACTGTAATTATAGATATGTAATATATTATAGAAAAACTGTATTTTATTAAACTATAAATGAAAAATTAAAAATCTTATGTCCACGGAAACGTCCCTTTATCCATTTCAAGATTAAAATTTAAAACTTAATTACTTGGTTTTATAATATTTGCACAAAAAGATTGGAATTTTACGCTTGGTAATATCTTAGACGCACGTAGGTACTACCAAGGATCCCAGCCTCGATTCTTATCGAATACAAATACTATTGTATCGAGATCCGACTTTTTATTCGATTATATCTGTGTACACGTGGAAAGGAAAGATCAAATAAAAATCATATAAAATTATAGGAATTTACGGCCGAAGATAAGCCGATCGGTCATAATAGGAGTATGTGACGCGATAGATAGTATTATCAATCGTGATATAATGGTTCACGATAGTTTGCCTCCAGCCCGGGGCATCTCTTTCCGCGTCTCGGATAAACTGACGTCAATCGACAGCCGCCATTATGTATTCACGCTTCTCGCGCGAACATTGCAACATTTATTTGCAAATTAGTGCAGATTGCATTTGAAGGAGCAATGAGCTAAAAATACACCCCTCCCCTCCCCCGCGCCACCCCTTCCCCATTGTTCTCTGTGTAATGTAACCGTCGCGGTCGGTTTTGTAAAACGCTTGTAATTTGTTTCAGAAGACGTGGGCTATAGAAGTGTCGAGATCACGTCCGCTTTCACGCATCTGCCGCAGAAGGGTGAGCATCTTCGCTATTTATATATCCATAAAAATCGTTCTCTCTAAACGAGTTATTAATTATTTATATACATATTTAAATGCCACGCAGTTTCTATAATTCAAACTGATTAACGTCAGGTGACCGAAAGACCTTGGATTCCACGTACGTGTACGTGTGACACGAGAGATCATAATTTAGGGGGGAAAAGATACTATCTAGATATTTTTTGATTCCCTGTCTGTTTTTATTCTGCATGTATTGAATTTATATAATTTTTACTGTGCAAGCCGAAAATAGATGTAATTTGTAACTTGTCAAAATGCACACGCATATACATATATGCGCAGCGGCAGCTGACGGTTGATTTATAATTTACAATTTTATTATACAATTAATTTTTTTTTTAAATCGAATGAATCTAAAATTCAGATAGCACAAGTTCAAATTTTGTTGTGGATTTGAATTATAGAAGTTGCACTTTATTTAAAATACACGCGATACATTTGGAAAATATGGTCTAGGTCGACAAATACATACCTTTTATTCCGATCGCTGCTTAATTCTATTATCAACGAATTTGTTCTATTAACAACCCCATTAATAATTCATATATTTCGGAAACGCATACTAAAATTCGAAGCGGACTGTCTATTCGTAAGTTTAATTCATTCCCGAACACATCTGCAATTCTGAATTTATAGCCGTTCTGAAAGAGATATGGTACTTATGAGCAGCCATGAACAAAAAAAAAGAAGAAGAAATGGCGAGAAGAGATTTTGGGAACACAAGTGTTATTTTCAAGTCGTAATAACTGGTATAACTGGTATAACCGGTATATAACCCATAATCGATGTGAAAGGCGGAGGAGCGGAATATTATTGTCAAACTGTTTGCGCATCTATAAATTTTTAGTTTGCCGAATCAACCCTCAACCTTGCCATTCGATCAACGTCATCATTTCCGTGAACACAATGACCAATTTTTTGATCTTCTATATTTGGTAACTAAAACTTCTCAATAATATACCTCTCTTTCTTTTGCGTTATATGTATATAGATAATCTCTAAGTTATTTATAATTGCTGTCTCATAATACATATTTTATAAATGTATATAATACTATACATACAAAAAATATATGTATATGTATACATATAGTATGCAAGTGTACATATTATAAATTATTGGCTGTTACGAATTACTTGCTCAATAAATTGTACCGTGCTTTTCTAAAGGATATCTATAGAATTGCAAAAAATTGTTCTTTTAGTTAATTTTTATCCATTTTATCATCAATTATATCCCTATTCGCTCCAACCATGCCTTTCGTGTCCCACGAATTTCTAACAGTCGTTTGTTCCGGAAAACAAACGATCGTGGGAGAATCCTCTCCACGCCGGAAAAAAGTTATTGTGGCAGGGAACCTCAGGTAAAAATTTCAAAGTCCTAGCTCATTTACTCTCGAAACGGGGAACAATCAAAATCTCGGTGGGACACGAAAGTGCATGGTTGGAGGATTACGTCAGTGTTGTGTGAAAGGTAAATGAGCATTTTTTTTCGATAAAAATGTATTTTTATGTATAATTTAACCGTATTTAAAATATTTTTGTCGTTAAAATAAAAATTTAACATTCCACAGAGGTCTATTATGGCTCAGAGGCAGGTGGAAAAGGTGGGGAGGAGCTACGATTATATAAAAAAAATTAATTTTTTTACATAAAAAATATTGTTACACTTCAAATTCGCCTTTTCTTATTTAGAAATTCTTTTTCTAGCATTCTTTAAGTCCTTAAAGTCCTTCTGTACCATTTAAAAATTACCAAATTTGCGGCGACGAAATTAAGTATTCCTATTTAATTAATAATTATCTTATTTTTTTTTCTCATTCGCACTACTTTTAGCTTTAATTTGCGTTTTGGTTCATTAAGCTTCGGTCAATTTGTTCGTGAGTTATGATTTTTTAAGTAAAACGAGTCGTAACGTGTGTTTGTCAACATATAATTGTTATAAAAAAATATTTCAATAAATGATTTTCAAATGTTCTTTACATTGATTTTTAGTCGAAGGTACAAAGATATTATAATAATTTTTGGGGAATTTTTCAAAGCTATTAACATTATAAAAAACACGTGGGACTCGAAAGTGCATGGTTGGGGGATTATTGGGGTGAAAAAAACGTTGGAGTGAATAGGGATATTATTGGTTCTATTTTATGTTCTATACGATTAAAAGATGCGAGTTTCCAAAATTAAATAATACGTAATATATAATATCTAGATATAATTGCAGATAAAAGACTTAATTTACATAGCGATATTGTACATATATACGACGTAGCATAATCACGAATATATTCCAAGAATCATGTATCTCGTTATGTAATTAAAAACAAAAATGTTTGAGGAAAAAGGTTTAATACGACGCGCGATTAAGATTTAAGAATAACTTTTTTTCGTACATCAGTAGGTATATAATAATTATCTGTGTATCTATTTTTGGTCACTCTTGAACAAACAAAATGCGAAAGCATATTTTTCGTTGTCTCCGTCATTAAGGGGATCCTGCAGTGACTGGCGAACTTCCTCGATGTCGATAATGTCAACCTTTCTAATTTTGTTTTCCCTATATCTGTCTTTGTCTAACGAAATGACATCTGTCCTTTTTTCGATTGCTCGCCATCTCTCGCAAGATCCGGCAACTACTGTTGCTGCTCTTCTTGTCATTTGCATCCGTATTTGCATTACTAAAATAATTTTTCGATGGATCTTTTTTGTACGCATTGAATCTTATTTCTACTTGCACGATATTATTCCTACATGTTTTCTCAAGGGCATATGATAAAAATTATGTATGTATAAACTGCAGAATATTTGTTTTAAGCAAATATTGTCGTCAGGTGACAGCTGTGTATGTGCCCAAATAAGTAATATTTTTAATTTTTTGGTGTTTTTGATATAAAATCGCGTTTTCTACCCTAGATTTTTGTGCGTACTTTAATTCTAGACCAAAAACTTGCAATTCTGTAAAGCCAATTAAAAGATCCATCGAAAAACGATAATGTCGGTAAATCATACGGCTGCAGGATCTCCTTAATCCGCATTTGATCTTTGACATATAAAGTTGAGTCATATATATGTATGTGTAATATATACATACAATATGTATATGTAACACATACACATATTCCGTGCATAATATCAAATCTTGTTTATATATTATTTTAAAATATCTTTTATGAGACTATTAATCTTGATTTTCTAATACTGCTATTTACATACTTATTCCAAACAAATTAAATTGCGAATAAAAACTCTTTTTATTCGCTCTCGCTAAATTATGCTTGTCTCAATTATATTGACAATTATATTGACAAAGTTCTCTTCAATCTTCATCTTTATAATTAGCTTTGTCATTATGTATTATTGTTAGGAAATACGCGATAGCATTTGTTAGATTGACCTATCACGACGTAAAAGAGGTGTCGATAATAAAAATTATAAATAATGTTTTGAACACTAAATAGTATTTTGAATGACAAATTTGTTTATTTCAAGAAGATATTTATCTTTCGTACAAAAATTTTATTGAAAAGAGTGGCATAGGCAATTGTATTAACTCGATATAAACACTCTTGTGTGTGTGTGTGTGTGTGTGTGTGTGTGTGTGTGTGTGTGTGTGTGTGTGTGTGTGTGTGTGTGTGGAGGAAGTAGAAATAGATTCTTGAATAAATATCAAGTATCTACATATTTCATCTATTAATCTTTAACCTTTAGCTTTTAACTTTTAGACTTTAGCTTGCATTATAGGTATAGCCTTTGTCCGAAAAGTAAAAAAAAGGAAGAACTTTATTTAATATTGTTATTCAAGATAAAATAATAAATAACTTAGACAAAGAGGGGACAAAATTTGCAAACTTTCTCGACGGTCGTATCATTAGAATACGAGTAGAAATTGAATGAGAAGTCGGAGAACGGCATAACTCGGTCCCCAGCCCAAAAATACGGAAGCTCAAAAATGTAACCAAAAAATCTTATTCATTATCACTCACGTCGCCGATCGCGCTCGCTCAGCGGCAAGCTAACGTGTTGCCAAATACGAATGTACTTGACAGAATTTATTTTCTATTTTTGGGTTTAATTTACCGCTGCTCGCGACAGATTTCCTCACTGCTCGCGTCGATGTAGAGTCAAATGGAGGCTCGGAGAGCACGTGAACGTGAACGAGCGACCAAGAGAGCGAGTCACTCATGATTGGCCAATATCCGCGGTTCCCCGCTTCGATGCGCCTCGCCGCGCGTCGCGCTGCTCCGCACCATCTCCCATCGCGAATGATGAGGAATTATCAGAGCCGCGCTTGTGGTCGCGATCGTTCAGTCGCGATCCGTCTACCGAGCGGGCAATTTTACGTTCTCTCCGCTCGGTATATTACCCTTCCGCTCTCTACGTGTCGCGCTCTTTCCCTCTCGCTCCCCCCTCCCCCCTAACTCCCTCCCTCTCTCTTTGTCTCACCTCATCTTCGCTCCCCGGCTCGCGTAATCGCTTCCAGCGCGAAGCTAAATTTAGCGCTGACCGTTGCTTTTGCCGAGCCGAGCGGCGTATATAAAGCTCCTCCTCTCCTCCTCGTCGCGCCGCCGTCGTTTCCTGCACGCGCTCGCTCGCTCGCGCGCGCGCGTTCACGCAGCCGCGGGATCGCGAGAAAACGCCGTGTCAGATCGCCAGACCGCGGTCGCGACACAGATATCCCACCTGTGAAGCTCCGACGTGGATTTCAACGGGAATCACGAGGGGAGCACTCCGGAATAAAGACTCACATCGACGCGGGCGATAATAAAGCGCGACGGGACGATAATTTAAGATTAGGAGTGCGTCGCGAAGAATGGTTGAAGTGGGTGAACTTGTAGCTTTCAGCGCGATAACTTAGGATGTGTGAATGACACCTTGGTTTTACTGACACTTGGGACCTCGGGATTTCGTAATTCATTCACGAGAGAAAACTTTCTAGCGAAACCCTCGTCTCTTTGTGTGGCACAATTACGAACACATCGCGACGACGTAGTGCGTGACAGGAGTTTGAACTTGGATCTCCGGCGATAAAGGGTGCCGCGAACGGAGTGGCCGCAGGTGGTTTTCTTCGAGGAGGTCCTTCCACCGCGGATCGAGGTCTCTCGAGTCTTCCGAAAAAGCGAGCCTTTAAAACCTGTATCCGGTCGTTTGCGACGGGGACGTGAGAGTCCGAAGGAGCGCGTGACCACAGGCGCGAAAGGAGAAAAAAAAGTGAGAGAATCGCGCAAATCGAGCGAGCGATAAGTGGCCGCTCGTGGCGGCGCGTACGCGTGCGTTTGCGCGTAATAAATGCTAAAAATAGCCGCGCTATCGCGCCGCGAGCGAGTATCGCGGCGATAAACATCGCGCCGTGGGGACACGCGCCATCGCGCTCCGAATTCCACGAGTTTCTCCTCCCGATGTCGTCGTAGGATATCGCGAGGGGGGTGGAAACGGGAGGGAGAACGCAACACGTGCCCCCCTTTCGAACGTCGCTCGAGCCGGACGCGATGAGAGAGGGCCCGAGGAGAGAGAAGAGGCCACGTTCTCGCGAGACGCGTCTTCTCACGGCTTCTCCGCTGATGGGCCATCCCGAAATTAACCTGCCGAATACTCGGAAAAAGAAATAGAAAACAGCGAGGCACACACGCGAGGTGTAATCGTGTAATCGCGCGTTTCCGAGAAACTTGGACGTGTCGTTGGAAAACAAATGACTCGAAAACGAGACGTACAAAAAACTCCGACTTCTCCCAAGATTGATGCGCGAGGATCTCCGTCTTCCTCAATATTTCTTCACCTGGACAGTGTTTTACGATAAAATGATGAGTTACGGATATTGTAGGCGACTTCTTTCGATTATTTGCACGCTCGACTAGAGTTGCAAGCTGTCGTGATATTGTAGCATGTGTTCAATCTAGTAAATTGATAAAAACGATCGAATCCAACACTTGGGCGACAGGAAGTGAATTTTTTTCATTGTGTTATGTGTTATCGTAAAAAATAATAATTATCGAGATAATAATTATCGTTAGTGAGAGATTGGAAGTGATTTTTCAGCGACGGTATAACAGAAGGAATGCGACGAGAGAGAGAGTGCTTTGAAGCGAGATTAATTGAGTTGAATACCAGTTGTTACGACTTCTAATCTCGATTGATCGCAACCGAATGCCTTCTTTCCCACGCAAATTATAGTCGCGTATTTCGATCCGTAAATAAAGAGTATAGTCGGCGCGCGGTGCCTATCTCACATCATCGAAATCATTATGAAAATTCAGTTCGTGATTAATTTGAGCGAAAAAATCAATTTGTTGTCGATTTGATCGTATCGGTGGGAAGGATCGATAAAAGATAAGAGACCGAGGGGTAGCATACAAGGAACGAACTATGAGGGTTTACGTGCAGCGGGCGAACGCGTTCGATCGATATCCGCGCGCGGAAAGCTCGAGCGTAAAGATCATCGGTGCGCATCACCATCACGGAACGATTGTCCACCACCAGCACGGTGGTGGCGGCGGTGGCACTCGCCGAGGCATGTTATCGGACGTGTATTGTTGTTGTTACATGTGCATAGAGATGGCCAGAGACACGCCGGGCTCTCCGATGCCGCGACCGCGGGATTTGGGCGCCGGTGGCGGAGGAGGCGCGGCCACGGCCACCTTGACTTCCGGCGCTTATCACGCTGCGGCCGCCGATACTGCCAACATGCACGGCCACGCGCTGCAGCAGAAGATACTCGAGGTAACGTACGACCGATTTGCATTTATGCAAAATGCGTATATAATATAGGTACCTATATCGATTTAATATCGATCCGTCGACGTTTCTCGACGTAAACGTCGGATTCCTCGAGACTTTCGTGGAACCTGTTATTGTTAAACGGAGACAAGATGACGTTCATAAAATGAACAATTTGACAATCAGTAGAGTACTGCACGTCGCGTCGAAACGATTATTTTTCTACAAATGTATAATACACTCTATCTTTTACGAGATGCCTGCGATTTTCCGAGTTGTAATCAACTTTGTAGAAAAATCAGTAAGTACATGTTTGTATAATGTTATGATTTACGTAATAATTTGTGATGTGATTAGCCGAACGTGGCGGAAAAACAATTCCGAGTATAATCCGAAATACTCCATATTTAAAAGGATTTATATTAGCGTAAAAAATGGATAATATAAATTTTTCGTGTTAAAAACAGTTAGGACGAGGGACAAGACTTTTGAGTATTCTTTTGGCGTATAATTTAGGACGGCAGGAAAAGAGCTGGAACATTTGTTAGAACTAAGACGTTTTATCAACTAGCACTAGCTGGTATCGTATAGCATATATCGCTCGTATGTTCCGTGCCTTTTTCGCGAGCATTGTTGAAATGAATTACAGCGATGGATGTATAACTATTGCAGAAATTTACTCGGAATACATAGGCGAAGTTTAGATTACTGCGGCCGAGTTCAGTTTCGATTGAATTCGATCGATCGTGCACGCTTTAGTTACATCGCAATTAAGTTCAAGGACGTCGATATTTCCGCGAAGGCCAGGTTTAATGCTGCAGAGAATCCGCCGGAAAGTAAATATATCCCATGTATGTGATATTCCGCAACTGCAGTATTTTGTTGCAATCAGGTGGCGGCCTGAAAATCAAAACGAGCTCTCTTATAAATATTAAGGTAAAATAAGATAAAATAAGAATAAACATTGCATAGGTAGCGTTGAATTAATTTAACATTAGCTAAATATATACTTAGTTTTAACGTTTTAATGCTGGCACACATTTATTTCCTTTCAACGAAATCGTCACGATCTTTTACTATTTCATTCGTGCAAAATAAACACTTACCTAAAAGAGTTTTTTCGAGTTTTGGATATCATTTCTCTCACTAACTTGATAAGCAAGCATGATGAAAACACATTTTATATCACACATGCGTGGAAAGTGGCCCATTACGCGCGCGCAATAGGCCACTTTCCACGCACTTTGTAATATAAAATTAGGGTGTGTAAAAACACATCAGATTGATAGAAATAGCACAGCTTCTCTCTCTCCGTAGTAAAAAATAAGGAATTAAAATGTTATAACACCATATTTTTTATACATATTTTAACAATTTATTTTGGTGCTAAATTTTATAATGAATTTGGAGTTAAAATTTTTTTTTCCTTGATAAAAGTTATCAAAAAGAAGTTTATCATTCGATTAATTTAATAATAATTAATTCGAATAATAGATAATTAATTTGAGTTTTTTTCTTGTGTAATTTTTTATTCCAAGAAATTTGTTATTAAAATTTCGTGGGCCAGTGGACACTGCGTATGACCTCAATTTCTGTTACGCATGTCTGATATTTCGCGATCGTCTCCGACGGAAATCTCGAAACGCGAAAATCTGCCGCTGCGTTAATGCATCCATTCGGCGAATAGAATTCGATTGCCCACGCGCCATTTGAACGGCTCGATTACTTTATCGCGAGTATTTCCGCGATAGAATTCACAATAGTATAATATTGATATGCGGCGACGCAAATTAATCTAATGCGCCATTTGCGCCTCGCGTCGCGTGCGCCATTGTTCCATTATTGACGATTATAAATAGTGTTGGCGATATCGATTTTAATAATATTTGTGTATGGTCGGATTTAAATGTTTCTATGACATATCTAAATTTAAAATGAATCAGCTATTGTATTATATAATTAATGCCTAACTGGAATCGGAAGATTTTGTAATTAAAAGTGTATTTATGTTACTATAAATCTGCATGTATTTGGCATATAATTTTCTTGTTTTCTTATATATATTATTACTCTGTAAGTGTTATGTATATTCTATATGAAAAGAATACAGTTATAATTTTATTATTTGCTTGAAAGTCCAGATTACAACTCTCGGATTAAACTGCATCTAAAAATCAGTTTTAATTATCCTAAAAGGCTAAAAAATCTAAAACTTAAAGAAAATTGCGCGGTTTTTTCGGAAAACAGATTATGTCAATATAAATCAGTATTTATATCCGCAAATGATCGCTTTTTTGCACTGCTGCTATAGAATCTCCAAAGTTTTTACCAAGTTTTGCACGTTAAAAACGCATCAGATTAATATATTATTAACTCGATGTTTTATTGTATTAATTATCTGCTTTTAGAAAACTCTTGTCATGAAATAGAAACAAAAAATGCAACTACGATGTTTGTATTCATATTATATGATTTTATTAAAATTACATACTATTCGTGGACAGTACACGAAAGATAGGTGTACAAAATGTATTTTACACACATTCTACATATATCACTTTTTATATTTACAGATACGTTGTACATTTAGAAATAAGTAAGGCAGAAATCGAAAAAAAAGTGATCAAAAAAAATTACTCAATTTGCAATCTTGTTCTGATCGATTCGTCAACGCATTGATGTCACCGACAAAGTGTTAATTATTTCGCACAAAGCACATATTACAGTGATAAAAAAAATGTTGCGTATTAATTGAAGATTTTAACTTTTGCATTATACACGCTCGATTGTCCCCATGAGAAGAATTTGTTTTTCTCTGAAAACGAAGAAAAATGCGATTAATCATTTTTAAAAAGAAGATTAAAGCAAATTTCGTAATATTGATGTGTACACTAAACAGCGCGCGTAGGGTAATTTTAACGTTCTTAAGAATTGCGAACAGACGGTAACATTCTGAGGCATACCAGTAAATTTAGAATCGCTCGCCTTGCAACTAACCTTAGCTCTTGAACTAGACGCATATAATTAACACAATTATCGATATCGGTAATGTAAGCCACGTTCAATTTTCCCAGGACATTATCTATATGCAAATCGGATATTAGTACCATCATTACGTCATGTGCCTCATTATTTATTTTTTTATCTGTCTATTTTTAGATACTAAATTGCAGTAAATGCTTTTCGAAGGATGTATTACTCACTTCGACAGATATATTTTCTTTTATTATTATTATTATTATACTGACTGATAAGATCAACTTTTTTTACTGAGAACTTTAAAACAAAATTTATATTTCCGCAAAAACCTGGAGTCTCGCGGCGATCAATCCGACAATCAGAAAGAGAGTCAAGATATTAAAGAAAAGGGCAAGTCGCGTCGTCAGAAACGGCCGTACCGACGTCACTAAACCTCGGTGATTATTGTACTCGCGTATCCAGTCTTGCACCATGATGGTGTTCGGGTCTAGCATTTTAGGACCTAAGATGGCCTGTAATTAAATCAATATAACATAGTTTTTTATGTACAGATATACGTGTAATTTTAATAAGTCTCTTCACATTAAACTTTCGATTACTGTAACTGTAGCCAAATTTCTATCTTAACGTAAATATTTTTGAAATGTAAAGAAAGAAGGAGCAATAGAGTCAAAAATGAAATAAAAATGCTACTTTCGTCCATCATGCTTATAGCTATCAGTTAGGATGAAACTCGGTAAAATAAGATAAATATTTTCTATATTCCCTCCCTCTTCTTTCCTCCTTTTGCTTATCTCTTATTTTTGCATTTTGTGCATTTCGGCCAGTAAGGCTTGCTATCGCTCTCCTTAGAGAAACCGGTGGGACTGGCGCATGGTATACTAACAAAGTCGCAAGCCAAGGCCACTGAATTTAACGGCGCTCTGCATAATGGACAAGGTGGCGGTGCAGGTGCGATTCTAACATCGCAATAATTCGCCAGGCATTCCGCGCATAGCGAATGACCGCAAGGAGCTCTCACGCCAATCTTCGGTACTCCCAAACAAATCGGGCAAACCTCGCCGTTGTATGTCACGATGGATCTATCATCGCTGCCAAGAAAACGATAAGTGCACACATATGTGTATTTTATGACACACATTGCTTTGTTTCCGAGGATTGCAAAACGTAAGAGTTATAAAATATTATTTTGGCTTGGTTGGCCAATAAGCAGCACGAGCGATAAATATCCGCGAATGTAGTAGACATAAAATATGCAGAAATAAATTACTGGCATGTTAAAAAAGAAAGATGTGTTGCTAAATAAAATAAATTATAGCAAATATGAATTTATTTGTATTAAAACGAGAATCGGTGAAACAATACTCTATATTTTGCGTTTAATTTACTCCAAACTGTTCAGATAAAACGTGCAGTTTTACATAACATTGTCCAAATATAAACGATACACATCATTTGGATTTCTCGTAAAAAAAAGATCATTTTTAATTTAAAACGCTCGAAAAAGCATCGAGATAACGCATTTCTTTTTTGAAAGTAATTTGTACCTGAGCTCTTTCATTTCGATATTCGAATTGTCGTCTGGCTCGATTGGAGTCTCTCGCGGAGTTCTTCGTAAGCTCCATCTTCCACCAGATGAATCCTTCTTTTTGAACAACAAAACGTAAATTCCGAATCCTACCGCAAGCACCGTAACTCGAAGAGCGTATCCTTTCCATCCCGAGATCGGACCCTCGCTCGGAGGCATGATAAAAGCGAGGGTCCTTGCTCTATATTGTTCGGTAAGGTTCATTTCATAGTTTCCTCCACGAACCGAATTCGATTAATTTAGTATTTTAATTCAATTTGTTGATATTTTTCCGCGATGTATTGCAATCCATTTGAAAATTTCAGGATCGATGAGCTTTGTTTAATTAAATATGTAGATTGATGTGTGAATGTGACACCGACAGATGGTGACAAAGTGATGTTCAATTGTCAATCGCGATAATCTAATATTAAATTCATTAGTTCATGACATTAATTATGAGAATCACAATGTGTTTGATTATTCACAAATCTTTCTTACATTATATTTAACAACTTTTGAGAATTACTTTAAAATAAATTCAGTTTATTTATGATAATTATTTTGAAAATATCACATATTGACCTTTAAATCCAACGATTTATATTATCATCAACACTGTCGCTTCCGTATATAACTGATCTGGAAGAATGCTCAAGATCTGTTTTTACAAATTTTGTGTTGAAATTATTGGGGTTTCAGTCATTCTCTGTTTCTTTCTATTCTATTTTAAAACAAGAATTGATCCCAATTGGGTTCACGGAAATGTCAATCGAGAATCTTGTCTCGCTTGTAGCTCGTAGCCGACAAAGTTCTCGAATCTTGTCTCCTTCGTTAATTCTAGAGTGCTATGGTCAGCGTAACTCCGGTTTCAAATCGTACGATATCGCCTACGATTTTTTATGCGTTCTCGCAAAAGGTGCAACGCATGCACGGGTATCGCGTGACAGCGTGCCCGTTCGTTCGCGGACGTAACCAATTGGGCGAAATCGCTTTTGTCTCTGTGTCAGAAGCCCACGCATTTCCTTCTGAGAAAAGGCGACTCAAAGTCGCCCACGTGCGCGACGAACGACAAACGGCAACGAAAAACATTCGAGAGAATTGGACACACGGTGAATTGGATTAAAACGTGTCGGATGCGCGCCATGTTGGCATGAAACTTTGCTCTGGCTGACTCTGGCACCGGCAACAGCGCTACGCATACTTTCGCATTTCCACTCGACGTACGCGACAAAAGCTTTTATTCAAAGACATATTGAAAAGCTCCGTGCATAAATCTGGATCTCCATTTGTTCCCTTTTTTTTTATCGAACTGCCCTTTATTCTCCACCGTGGGTGAATCAAAAATAATAAGTGCCTGCCATAAATTAATATACTGCATATGCGGTATAGAAAAAAAAACATCGTATCACGAACAGGAACGCTTTGTGACGATTTCAGTTGAAGGAAGAGATGTGTGGCCAGCGTGCGACTTGTCGATTATGTTTCACTCACGAATTGATTACTACTGTGTCTTCAGATACCTTTTGATATTCTAGCTTTCAGCTAAAGATGTTACATTACCCTTGAGATATCTGGATTTGTTTCCAGCTACAGCAGCACCATCAACTTCAGCAGCAGATCCTCCGGCAGCAGTACCATGCCCAGGAACGACAATTGGCTGAACTGCACGAACAACAGATGCATCAACTAAAGGTAAGCCGGGTAAGTCTAATCTTGTAGTAGATTTGTTTATGTTTTACACCGACTTGTTATTTGATTAAGTCATCTTCTCTATAAGAATGTCTGTAAAATAGGGGTTCCCAACTTTATACTTTGTCAGGAGAGCCATATTAACCCGTTGTGGTCACATGGGGTCCAGTGGACCCCAGGCTTTTTTTTTTTATTTTTTTCTTAAAAGTATATTATTTTGATAGTAAAACGCACAAAGTTTTTTTACTCTATCTCAAAAAATTTTGATGAATATTTTTGTGAAAAAAATCAAATTTCTCGAAAAAAATTTTTTTTTCGCGTTTTTTTCAACATAAAAAATTTTTTAAATTATTGGATTATCAAGAGGAAGTCATAAATTAATTCCAGTTCAAGGTTTGAGTCGATACATCAAAAAAGAACGCAAATGGAAACTGTTGTGGGGTCCATTGGACCCCGTGTGACCACTACGTTATTTTTAGGAGGTGTGACCACAACGGGTTTAAAATTTTTGTAATAATCCGGTGGCCTTATCTTTAAAAATCACATAAAAGCGAAATATCTTTATTTAAAAATTATAACGTCGAAATTTCTTAGCAGGCGGGATAAAACTTCATGGGGGGTGGTCGGATCCAGCCCGCGAGTCGTAAATTGGGAACCCCCAATGTAGAAGATTTTCTTCAGATTTTGTTCAACAAACTAAATATTATTTAAATAATCAGCTCTCTTCCGGAGATCATTATTACCCCTTTTATGTCGACTTCCACGTAGCGAGAAGATAAATCGTGCGGCAATATTTCTTAACCGATGGTTCGCTGATACATCATCTATTCTACGCGCTGCGCTGCCCGGCTATCGCGGTTTTATCCTAGAATACGTCTCTCTCCGAACGATGACCATTACTCGCTGTGGTGCAAGCGATTAAAGGCCGTGGCACATAGAAAAACTTAAGCAGTAAGCAAATCAGCCAATTACAGTCAAGAACTTAAGGCACGGTCCTAAGCAGTAGCAAATCCATACACTGCATGTTGGAAAATTTGTGTAGTTTTGTTAAAAAAGGTCCTTGTTAAAATTTTTGTGTAAAATAATCAACACATACATGTGTGGATTTAACATATGCCTGCTATGTTAATTGAACTAAACAAATTTAAAATGTAAAATTATTAAAATAATTTAAAAAATATGTTAAAGTAACACACGTTGAACGTATTTATTAAATGTGTCGAAATTTACAGAAAAAGAGTGTTGATTTTACTCTATAACAGAAGTGGGAATGAAAATTACAAAAAAAGAGTGCTGATTTTATCTTACAATCTTAACTTCAATATAAAAGTTATGTTGATTGTACACATAATTACGATCAGAATTACATTTCCTTTCTGTTGAAATATCATAACATAATATCGGTGTTAACATTTAACATCCAGATTATGTTAACACAAAAATTTGAGTGGACCATTTGGGACATGTGATTTATGTTATATTTAACACAAATTTTCCAACAGTGTACCGTTGATTTTCTTACTGCTTTTACTGCTTAAGTTTTTCTATGTGCTACGGCCTTTACGGCAACAGTACGGCAGCTTGTGTATTATACGCGCACTATATAGAGAGGGATTCTTTCCTCTTTTTACTCGATGTTTGCCTCTCATCCCTGTTGTCCATGGCGATTCTTTGGCAATGCTTGGACGCCGCTGCCTCGCGTCCCCCTTCTCTCTCTCTCTCTCTCTTTCTCTCTTTTTCTACTTCTCTCTATTTCTCTCTGTGCGCTAGTCGAAAGTCCAGCGGAATATTCCTCTCATTGTCGGCGAAGCGCGTAACGTGCGTCACAGGAGGCGATAATAACAATAACGGTTGATCGTGAAAATAAACTGGCCTGCATTGCGCTGCGTCGCTCCGCGTCATCGCGAAATTCCGCGATCCTTAGCTCGCTAGGCTCGCTTATCTCTCTCTCTCTCTCTCTCTCTCTCTCTCTCTCTCTCTCTCTCTCTCTCTCTCTCTCTCTCTCTCTCTCTTTTTCTCCGCGGTTATAGCACGCTTTAATTTCCAAGTGTGACACGAATGCATTTTGACACCGGACACAACGGCCAAGAGTTGACAGCTTTTGAGAATAATTGTCTGTCATTTTGCGTACGAACGGGGACGACAATTTTTATACGGACGATGAAAAGCAGACCGCGCGTGCGATGAACAAAATCATAGGAATCTTTTCAGTTAAGTTTTTATTGAATTTGGAGTCAATTTTTTTTTATTCACGAAAATGCTGGCGCAAGAATAAATTCATAAATAGAAGAGTCTTTTTGTAAACTAATTGCGGTTCTCTCAACAATGTTGGAATATCTTATTTACCTCTCAAAATGTTGGTTTGTATTGGATTTTTTTTTGTAATAAGCGTTCTACTATAAATCGATAATCTTTCCGCATCATATAGCACGTATATGCGTTGTGACGCTCGTTTATCGTAATTATGCATGGATTCGTCGCATCGTATAATCTTGCACATGTAACATCGTGTATATTTGTCATAGGAAATTACTATTCATGGACGAAACGAGGTATGGTAAATTAAAATAGACACACGTGCAGCTTGTTTTCGAATAACGCGACTTCGAATTAATCTCAGTTTCTCACGTACGCAAATACATTGCTGTTACGCGTATGAATAAGACTCGACCCAATTAGAATCCGAGTAAATCAAAATTGATTGCTTAAACATCTGTTTATTGTTAATCTATCGCAATTAATCTGATCACTTACATTAAAAAATGTGAGATTTGGAATAGTACATTAATTGAGCGAGCCTATTACAGATCTGTGTTAGTGATTCTATCATATATTCCATTTTTAATTATTTCATCAAACATTTATGTCACACATCTTTAAAAGAACATTTTTCCTTTGTTAGACTTTTATTATTTTTAGTCGGAGAATGTCTGCTTTTTATCGTTTGATGTCATTCTCATTTCCATGTAAAATGTATAAATATATCTCTGTATAAGTTGCTACGAAATCTCTTTTGAAGTTTTATTTAAACGTTTATATTTTTAATTAAAATTCACAGAATTTATTATAGAATTAATAATATTTAATTGTTGTAAGCTTTTATCACATGAGTACACATTGAAATTGAGAATTGCATCCCAATCACGCGTTAGTATCGAAAATCTAGCACCCAAAGATTATAACTTTGAAAGATATGCGATAATTTTGAAGTCATTAATTTTAGTTAGATCTCTTCCACACACACACAGTCAAATCTATAATTACGTAAATAGTATAAAGATTAATTATTTTACATACAATCTTTAAAGCTTAGGAAGCTTATTTCTTCTACTTATTTTTATATCTGAAATTATCTCTATATAACTTTTTTTACACTGAGAAAAAAAAATATTTTGATCGAAAAAAATATTTATTAGGTGGCTTCTAATAGCATATTTACTTACTTTTTACACATATTTATTTAGAATTAGATATTTTTATTTCAATTAAATAAAAATGTCTAATTCTAAATAAATATGTGTAAAAAGTAAGTAAATGTGCTATTAGGAGCCACCTAATAAATATGTTTTTGGATTAAAATATTTTTTTTCTCAGTGTAGATAACACGATATTATACTATTTTTAGAATCAATCAAATAAAATCGATTAAATTTAAAATTAGATGTTTTAAATTTAATCAAGAGAAATGAATTTGAATGAAATAAATGCAGTGCACCAAATTTCCGTCTCAACATCTGAGTAAAATCGAAACTTCTTTTTCTGGACGAATTTACGGACGAAATACTTTCTTTCTTGTACTGCGCTCGGTTTTACTCTCATCGTAAGTTTTTTTTTTCCTTTGAACACCCCGGACCTGAAGTGGGTCCCGTCGCGAGGAAGTGTTGATTCATTCGCACTTTGGTCAATCTCTCGTAATGTCTACACTATTTTCGGCAGCCGATATACGTAAACATACAACGGTGCACCTGTGGCGCGTGCCGACGTCACTTCCGCCTCGCGGTGTTTCAAGCGCAAGAGATGTTAACAGGTGTGCGCAGGTGTTCCCAGTCTCGCAGGTGGATTGCGCTGTACAATTGTATGACGTATGGCACACAACGGGGCGCCCCATTCCGATTTGCTTTATTGGTCTGCTCTCTAAATCTGAATCAGTGAAACTGCTGAATCAGTGACTATTTATTGATTCAGATTTAGAGAGTGGACTGTA
This sequence comes from Temnothorax longispinosus, assembly GCF_030848805.1. Lineage (NCBI taxonomy): Eukaryota > Metazoa > Arthropoda > Insecta > Hymenoptera > Formicidae > Temnothorax > Temnothorax longispinosus. Next base: position 18,671,124 of record NC_092360.1, on the reverse strand, counting down.
CTTTATTAACCGTCATGATCACGACGTTTTCTTTTGGCACGCTGCCGCTACCGGATCTCGTGATTAACATGCGGCATTCTTCCGGATTTTATTGGTGACCGTAAGCGGGCGAAGCGTGATTCGCGACTGCACAATCGTTAACGACGAGGTCGACAGAAAATGCGTAATATTAAACATAGCAGTATCAATTACATTATTTATACGACAGACGCTACAGTGAAAAAGAACTCTATCTGTTATGTGTATGTTATTACATTCAATCTGATTGCCCTCATTTATATGTAAATAATTATGTAATCAAGGATAAATTTCCTTCATAATAATTTATATATATATATATATATATATATATATATATATATATATATATATATATACAATGGTTTATAATACAACTCTACAATTTATGCAGATAAAATTATGAATTAACTCAGAGAAAAATTTACGTTTTATTTTTATAATTGATACGTATTCACAAGTCAAGTAGGAAATTTATCTCAAAAGTTAAAGAGGTTTTATTGAATAATATAATAAATTATGTTAATTGAATAATAAAACAAATATATATTTGGGGTAAATGTTTAGTATAACGCTCTCCTCTCCGATTTTCTTAAAACTTTGTAAAATTGTTTATTTCTGTGTGTAAAAAACATTCTGAGAAGGAAAATCGTCGCTCAGGTCTCGTTTTTTTTAAATTTAATTTCAAAGTTTTGATGTCGGTAAGGTAGGAAAATGATAATTTACGTTTTTAAAGTACTGCGCAACTTCATTTGAAGGTCACGTGACAACTGTCTGCTAATTAAATACAAAATATCTGCTTAAAACATGTGTGTGCCCTGCTTTAACAAAAATCCAAATGAAAATCATAACTTTTATAAAGCAGTGGATACACACGTGTGTGCCCTGTTTTAACGAAAATCACAACTTCTATAAAGCAAGGCATACATACGTGTGTGTGTGTGTGCCCTGCTTTAACGAAAATCACAACTTCTATAAAGCAGGGCATACACACGTGTGCTTGTGCCCTGCTTTAACGAAAATCACAACTTCTATATAAAGCAGGACATACACACGTGTGTGTGTGCCCTGCTTTAACGAAAATCACAACTTTTATAAAGCAAGGGATACACACGTGTGTGTGTGCCCTGCTTTAACAAAAATCACAACTTCTATAAAGCAGGCCATACACACGTGTGTGTGTGCAGTGCTTTAACGAAAATCACAATTTATTAATTTATTAATTTATCAATTTTGGCCACGTACAGTATTTCACAACCATAAAATTTTAACCTAAATGGCACCGTTAATGAGTATGTGGACAACTTAATTTGTGAATATAGTAACAAATAAAATTGCGCAGTATTTAAAAAACGTAAATTATCATTTTCATACCTTATACCGACATCAAAACTTTGAAATTAAATTAAAAAAAAAAACGAGACCTGAGCGACAATTTTCCTTCTCAGAATGTTTTTTACACACAGAAATAAACAATTTTACAAAGTTGTAAGAAAATCGGAGGGAAGAGCGTTATACTAAACATTTACCATTATTTGACATTTATTATTCAAAAATGTGTTATAAAGTTTAAAATAGTAAAGTTGTTTTTCGAAGAACTAAAATTGTAAGATTAGAAAACTGTAATTTTCTCTTGACATTAGGATCGATTTTTCTCTATTAAGGTAGCTGTCTCGTCAGGGCATGTATTAGATAAAGTTTTCGATTTCGGTTTTTATATCAAATTATATGATCAGCTTTGCAGTCGATTTTTTCTGTGGCTCCTTACCGACTATTTACTCTAGAAAATCGATCTCGAAAATCACAAATTTTGCATTACTTCATACAGAAAAGAAGGCTCTATCACGGTTTCAATCACATATTTTCGTATTTTTCGATTAGATAAAGTGAGAAAAAAACATTGCTTTTTGTACATTAGATTTCGAAGAATCCGATGCAACCATAAAATATATAGGTTACCGGAGATTTCGCTGCTAATTTTTTAGTTTATTTTAGTGAAAATGCGGTAATCGAGCAGACATTTTTTGGTCGAGGTGAGGTTGGGAAGACTTGGCAACGCCGCTGGCTAATCACTGTAGTTGCAGGTTATGGGGCTCGTCTTTCTTAGCCGAATTGGATAGTGATTGACACCCCTGTCATGCGTTTTGAAACCCTTTCTCAGTAATTGTCAAAATTCAATCGAAAAGGAGATGTAACCTCACTTGTAACCTTTCTCGACGACTCGCATGATCAGCTGATCAAAACGGAGTCAAATGAGAAAAATCACATAATTTGGAAAAAGTAACATACTTTGTCACGTATGAAATTTTACACCATAATTCATAAAATTATTTTTCCCTTAGCAAAAATTGCCTGAAATATATTTCTGAACGTGAAAACCTACAAACAGTCACATGACTAGCACGTAGCGAGACAGCTACCTTAAGTTATTCGTAATAGGTCACTATTCTTGTGTCGAACACCTTTTACGTATTTATTTAATATTGAATAATATAGATATGATTTTTTTATTACGTAAATATATATGTTTAATGTAAATTACGCGTATAATTTGCAATAAAAATATTCCTACATAATAAAAGATGAGATTAGGGACAAAATGATTTTGCTGTTCGTTTATACTCACGTGTGTCCAGATCTAATAACAGTAGTATACCGCTCAAATCGATGATACGAGAACGCGAGGGCGAGAAAGCGATCCCGCGCGGAGAAGAGAGCGCGGCTGCCCTCGTTAGAGACGCGAACGTTCCACGTGCGTAGCGGATATTAATTGGCGAATGACGAGACGTCGTGAACGAGAGCGATGCCAGACCGGAGATTAATAGAGCCACGGTCGCGTGGCGATGTCGATGAACTCCGGGATCGCGACTCTTCGTTTTCCGCGGTGGGAATATCGCGAGATTCGAATTAGAGGAGATGACGAAAGAAAAGAACTTCTCACGGAAGTGAGACGCGATTTTATCGACGCGGCCGATGCAAGCCAACATGTTATTTGGCGAGAGCTATTAATAAATATTTTATTCTCGCGACTGTTATTTCATACGATGCCGACGATCCTGGTATGCATACTCTAACGTATACAAGAAAGGAGGGCGGGAAGAGGGGGACGAAGAGAAAAGAATGGAAGAGAGAGTGAGAAAGGAGGAGAGGGGAAGAGGAGACAAAAGAGAAAAGAGAGTGGGAGGATGAGGGAGGAGGAGAGGGCGAAAGAGAAGGAGAGAGAGTGAGAGAGAGAAAGAGAGAAAGGGAGAGTGTTTATCGCACGGGAAAGATTATGCGACGCGCGATTAGATTAACTTTACGTTACTCACGTGCTTCTTTTTTACTTGCGCGGGGTGTATTTTATATCCTGCATTTTGTTTATATGTAAAGATATATAAAAATAGAGTTTTTGCTGAATAATTTTAATATATTGAAAAACAAATTTAATAAATTATATTTGTTTTATATTATAATTTTCAAATAAAGGCAGAAAGGCAAATTAGAATCAGGCGTTTTATCAACTTTTATTTGTTTATTAAAATTACCTTTTATGTAATTTAGTTAATAAAATTTATAAAAATAAAATAATAAACTAAAATAATGAAATATTTGAACATAAAACAAAATAAATTACAAATTTTAGTTTTATAGTGTGAAGATATATTACTTATAATTTTTATATGACTTGATCTATTTCGTTGATATGATATTTGAGTCATTCAATTCAAAGTCATTGTAATTTTTACCGTTTAAATCTTGATTAAAGTGCTCAGATTTTATGAATATAATCTTCTAAATCCTATTACAAAATACGAAAGATTATTAGTTACTATAAAACTCGAAATTACTATTTATTTGTATTTATTTTCTGCACTTTATTATTTACTTGCCATTTTTTGGCTACTGATAATTATTGCAAAAATGTAATTCAATTTATATAGTTCTGAAGTCTTTTGAATTGTTATTACATAGGTACTCTAGATTGTAAACGAAAATAAATAAGATATTAATTAGACATTAAACATTAAAATATAATAAGAGAAAATATATATTATATAAAATTAAAATATATATTATATATTTTTTTTATGTAATAGTATTAAATTTATCAGGCTTTTTAAGCGCAATAATCAGAAATATTGTATTCTTCTATTACTTGTGCAAGCTGTATTGTACACTACGTATTTTTATATTGATTTTTTATAGATTTTATCCATAAAATACCTTTTTTTTTTTTTTTTTTTTTTTTTTTTTTTTATCAATTTAAAGATGTACAAGAGCATTTGATTGATAAGAAAGTTTTACCCGATCAATTTATCGAATTTCTAATATTGGTGTAGGTATGCACAGCGCGCGAATAATATAGAGCTTAATGCTTCGCTTGGCTACCCTTACTTCTATATGTGCGATTATAACTAATCCGATTCGCGTATTGTAGTCACTTCTGTTTTTCCGCACTTTATCTGCGCCATTGTCGATTAAGGGCCGGTTGTTCCAACCTATTGGTAAGCTACCTGATAGTTAAATCACATGTATCTTTGTCCAATGTAAAAGATAAACAAAGACATACATATGATTTAACTATTAGGTAGTTTACCAACAGACTGGAACAACCAGCCCTAATATAATTCGTTTTTCCTTCGCGCTCGTATTTTCCCTTGTAATATCCATCACTCGTTATTGAGATCTCAAAATCTCGGGTACTTGCAACTCGTGCGTTTGCGTAAAAGAGTCTCGCGCTGCGCGTGTACTTGGCGCGAGACACTATACCGTGCCTCTTGATTGATACATTTTGAAATGATCCTTTATTACATTCTTGTCCCTTGTAATATCCCATGAATGGCATATCTTTTATATATAAGTTTTGCATTAAAAACACATATTTGATTTTATTTTGTCTTATTAATTCTGGAAACAAGGTTGCATCAAATACGAAATCTTGTTTAACATGTTGATCTGTTAAGGAGGAACTGCTGGTGCAGTACGGAATATATATTGTCATGACAGGTTTTGTGACAGGGATCTGAGTCTCAACTTTGAAAACGCGTGGTATATTCCATGCGAGAAAAGCAGACGAGATAACGTATGGAAAATTACCGTTGAATCCCATGGCCATTGATGCAGCAGCTGTGCGTGGCGTCTCATAATCGAGCTAAAGCCGCCGATAATAACTCGGGGGACACGGTTTGCGTCATTTACAGACGATGATTGTTCGAGCTGCGTGAGTTATGCGCGCAGTTACCGGATTAAATCAATTAAAGCATATAGCTTCGGAGAGGGCGGGGGATTGGATCTAACATAAATACTGCCCTTGCAATATTTCCCGGCTCGCAAATGCGTATCCTCGGATTCTGATTTTGATCGAAATATAATTACGCCACCTATTGCGACGAACGCCCCACTTTCATCCCTATTCGCGGAATCCTATAATGATCTCAGGATGAAAGCGCACATAGGAGATACGTCGTAAAAGAAAAGATGAGTTTCTGAGAACTTACCTTTGCTCGCAGCTCTGGGAGCAGCAGAAGCAGATGGAGGAACAGAGGCGAGAGAAGGAAAGGCTCGAGGCTCTGAGAAAGAAGGACAAGCACGATCACAGCGCGAACGCGTCCACGGAAGTCAAGGAACGCCTTCATGTAAGTGAACTTTGCTGTTAAATGTTAAATAAATATTTCTAGCATTTTTCAGCTACGAGCAATGACGATTGTAAGTTTACACAAGGATTAATCCTTACTTCTTGAATTTTGCATATTTTCAGTATTATTAATCAGAAAATACTAGTTACGGTTTATATAAGTGATACTCGATAAAAGTAAAGAGAAATGCAGGGACAAATTGATCTCGCAAATCGCGCGTTAAGAATGAACAATTTTATGAGCTTTTATTTCTCATATTTACGTAAAATATAAGTCTCAATTTGTCTGAAAGGAACTTTCGTTTAGCTGAGGGAGCAATGTTTAGTCGTTTATGAGCCTCCCAGTTTTCAATCAGAATCGATGTATCGATTTTCCGAATTAGCATGTAAGCGACGCGCGCTCTGAATTATACGCGAATTTTATATTTTTTGTTTACGAGGCGCTTACTATTACAGAGTTTCCTGGTGAACAAGAAGCAAAGAGAGGCAGCTGCCGCGGCGAACGGATGTCTACCCGGCGCACCGGGATATAGGAGCTGGTAAGATGCACAATTATGCACGAGAGGTGGATAGAATAAGATAATCGAACTGTAAGATGTTTTGAAGAAATAGGTCTCGTAAACTTGAGTGAAATAAAAACAGACACTCTTTGATCACGAGCAATTCGAAATAAGGCACTTTTTCTGAGTAAAGCTTATATTCGCACATGAATTTAATTTTATTTTACAGATATCTCAACAAACAGCGCTGATATCTGACGTTGAGAATCGATTATATTTCGTTAAAATTTAAATTTTCTTTCATCATAAAATAGTTTCATAAAATAGTATCATAAAATAGTTTCCAGGCTCCTGCTGGCTCGATTGCCAAGTCCGCGTTGACAGTACACGTAACATTTAAACTTGGCAAAACTGTGAACTACTATAAAGCACGAAAAATGATATTTAAAAAACTGAACTATTCTTGCAACATACGCGTCATTTTTCTTTTAGTGTAGTATTTTTATATTTAAAATAATTGGCGTAGCGTTAAAATATAGAGAACTCCCATTTTATTATAACTTAATATGCGAAATTAAATAGTTATTTTAATTTGGCAGTTGAACAGCTTGTTTTCGTTCTTGATTAGGCATAATTCAATTCGACATATATGGGTTATCGATTTCCTAAACAAAAAGGGAATTTTCATATATTTTACAAGTCTGTTCTATAACGATTGCAAATGCTATTTTATTGAAAAATATTTTTATTTTAATATATGTTGCAAGAATTTTCATGTATTTCATGCTATATTTTTTCTCTTTGGAGAGAAATTATCAATCCAAGATAGCCGCAGTGAGTGAACAAGAATCTTAAAAATATAATATTCAATTTTGGTAATTCATATTTTGTTGTAAAAATAATATTACTTTGTTTTTTGTTATAATATTATCTATTACACATTATTTTATTTTGTAAATATTGATTTTTAATAATAAAGGATTAAGAAATAGTTATTTGTGTAACAAGTGAGGTAATAGGGAGTGTAAGTCGTGTGTAAACTGGCGAGTGCGGTAACCGCACCCGGGAATTTTCATCTTTACACAGGACTTACACTCCCTATTTTATGTTGCAAGTGCTTGGAAAGTGGTCTATCACGCACGCGTAGCGTGCGTAATGGGGCACTTTCCATGCACGTGTTGCATAAAATTGTTTATTGTTATAAATCAATATTTCTTTATAATAATTTTTCTTGTAATAAACGAAAATTTTGTTTTATTTTTTTATTATTATAGACAAATAAATATTAAGGTTAACTAGTTGATACTAGTTGATACTAGATTATTCTAAGAAAATGTTATTTTTCTAATAAACATGTGTTTTACTTTATTTAAATGGCATTTTGTTCGGTACCTTGTATTTATTTATACAAATGGCATTTGTTCCAAATTTCTAATTTGTTAAATAATTTACGATAAAACATATATAACTAAATAACACGAATTATTTCACGAATTATAAAATAAAATTTAAATTTTTGTAATTTAAATAAATATAGAAAACATATATTAAAATATACATGAAAAATATATATTAAAGTTAAAATAAAATTCAGTTTTGATATTTAATAATTTTTTGATTTATTTTGTAATCGTATAAAACGTAACGTTTATTATTTGATCTAGTTTTCGTAATACAAGTTAATAATGAACAAGATCTTTTCAAGATATGAAACATAAACTTAAAGTTTCCATAACTTCTATGGCTCTTAGATGATTGTAAAAATACAATATTAAAATATTCATATTAAGCGTGATATTTTTTAGTTTGGATTGATTAAAATATGCATAATTTTTCTAATATAAAATAGAAGATTTTAATTAAATTATTGTTATAATTTGTTACATTAATTGTCGCTGATGTAACACAATCACAATCAGAGATGTCACATGAGTTTTTTTATTCTTTTTAATTTTTTAAAAAACAGCACAAATATAATTATCCCTTTAAATTTAACGTAAATGAAACTTTTTATGAGAATTTGTAATTAAATTTAGCATTTTACTTCAGAGTGAATGCATTACAAATATTTCATTTTTTCTTATTATAAAGGAATACTTAATGTAAATTATGACTTTAAAATTTGTATCAAATATATTTCAATAATTTTGAAGATCGAATAAGATGCAAGCCATTTTCGGTCTAAGCTTAGATCTTAAGCAGCTCAATATTAATTTTTCCGTATATATATATTATTAATAACACACACACACGTATATATACAGGGTGTATCATTTTAAGTGATTTAGTTGAATATCTCTTAAAGTAAAAGAGATTGGAAAAATTGTTTCAGATAAAAGTTGTTTGGTTCGAAAGGGGACATAAGATGGTGTCATTGGTTTGACCATGGATGGTCGTTTAAAACTCACGTAAACGACACCTTTAATTTCTTAAATGGAAACCCTATTTTTCAATGCATATACTTGTAGCTAATCTCGAGAACTTTTCAAAACACTATAATAAAGTATTTTTTCGTTAAAAACTTTTGGAATTATAAGGCTTGAAAGTTCTAGTACTTTGACATAAAATACAAAATATCTTGTAAAACATTAATTTTTTGGTAATGTTACCTTAATACTTTTATGCACAGAATAATGAGACAAATCAATTGGTATAAAAAAAGGCATAGTTCGTTTGAGAAAAAATATGTAATTTGCAACACGCATCTGCATACTTTTTCTTGAAAGCAACCATGTCTTTTTTTCATACCAATTGATTCGTCTCATTATTCTGTGCATAAAAGTATTAAGGTAAGTATTAAGTATTACCAAAAAATTAATGTTTTACAAGATATTTTGTATTTTATGTCAAAATACTAGAACTTTCAAGCCTCCTAATTCCAAAAGTTTTTAACGAAAAAATACTTTATTATAGTGTTTTGAAAAGCTCTCGAGATTAGCTACAAGAATATGCATTGAAAAATAGGGGTTTCCATTTAAGAAATTAAAGGTGTCGTTCACGTGAGCTTTAAACGACCATCCATGGTCAAACCAATGACACCATCTTATGTCCCCCTTCGAACCAAACAACTTTTGTCTGAAACAATTTTTCCAATCTCTTTTACTTTAAGAGATATTCAGCTGAATCACTTAAAATGATACACTCTGTATATATATATATTGCAACGTTTTGCTGCGCGCCGATCAACTAACGAAAAAAATGTTTGATTTTTTTCCATTTAATACATATATTGTCAGACTAGTTTTCATATATGCTGATAGAGACTTTTTAACTTCATTTTTTTAATTTTTGTTATAAATACATATATATTAATATGCTTTTTTTATTGCGTTTTTTTTTTCTGAAATTGTAATAGCTGCAAATATTTATACCCTCTTCTATCTTGAAACCGACTATACTTAGCCAAAGATTATCGTTCCACTTTTAGAATAACTGAAGCTAAAAAAAGTTCCACTGTTCTCGATGCTCTCGATCAGTTTAGAACGCTTAAATCAAAATTTGCACGTTTTATTTCGGTTTTAATGGGTCGTCGCGATCGTCGTCGTTATAGTCTTCTCCGCCGCCGACGAAGTAACGGTAATAGCACAACCTGGCCCAGTTATCCATTTAGCAACGGCCGATGTGCCCTCAACGTTATTTTCTTGTCTCTGCCAATGATAACTTCATCTCAAACATGTATATGCGATACTCGAAATATATATTTTTTTCACCCAAGTTCTCGAGAAGTCGTAGGAAACGTATATCATCTCCGACTTGCGAAAATGGCATCATGAGTCATATATAAATTAGACAATATTTAGTTCAGTAAATAAATTCAGAATTTTAACATTCTTTTTTAATAGCTCACTTAGAAATATATTGTATAAAATTTATGCATTATTATGTACTTATATAAAAATAACGTTTACAACGTTATATTATTTTAAACTAAAAAATTGTGCGTTAAAAAGCAGGCAAAAATTAGATGTAAAAAAAGTATCACTATAATTTTACTTGTCAAAAAATGATTAGTCCAATATATTTAAGTCTACCTTAACTTATCTCATTTTTTTTACTTGCAATATTTTAATAATAAACTGTTTTATGTGCATAAAGTTTTACGCATTTCGGATTAGATAAGACGCCTCTTTTCAACGTACTTTGCTCTCTTATTGACCATTATTTATCTAAATATTAATGATTTGTTATGAATGGCGTTTCGAATTTTTTTTTTATCCAGGCTACAACCGCAATCGGAATCATCGAGCACAACAAATGCGGCGCATCCATATCAAATGCCGCAGATGCTTCAGAAGTTCGGCGACGATTTCCCGCTCAGGAAGACAGGTAATTGTCCCGAGATGTGTCAATTAACTTATGCATATTTCGTACAGGTAGTTTGTGTGCCAATAGAATGTCTACTAAAGCATGGTGTTTCGATGTTCGAGAAACGAGTTGAGTCCCAAAAAAAAACAGCTTACGCGTCGACGCGATGTTTGCTTTCTTTGATCATGATTTTATCCGAGAATATAAAGAAAGACAATGATTTTTCTCGACACAAGATTCGCTCGCTCGAATTATCCACGGAAAACGCCGACACGCACATATAGCAAGTCGGCACGTCGCATTCATCTCCGAATTAATTATAGGTGAATCTCCAATTAGTTTCTGCGAATATCTGTCTTTTCTTCATGTGACACTTCACGTATATTTGGTCTTAATAAAAATGAAAAAGAATTAAAGCAAATTTGTCCGTTCATTGGCTCTTTTTAATGTATATCGACCAGTTGGCCAGCGAATCGATAATTAATGTGCGCGTTATCTCTAACTGATATACATTTATTTATGCGAAAAAGGTGCTAACATATGTCTGCAAACTTGTATAAGTACAGAAAACATTTGCCACGTGGCAAGGAAGCGGTACGGCTAGCCTTATCTTTTCAAAAGTTTCTGTTTATTGTTTAGTCTCGTAAAAAAAGTTTTATTCTACATTTTTGATTTATTTTTCATGTAGAATTACCCATTTCTCGCTGGTACCACCAGTTCTAAGACAACCTGTAAATTTTAACGATTACTGAAAAAATACTTTTGTAAAAAAAACGCTGGGAACTTATACATATCCTCAATAAATCTCCGGAGAACTGTTTGAACTTTTCAATGCGGCGAACGATGCGGAAAAATAGAAATAAAATTTAAAAAATTGCAAAAAATCCATATTAGTCAACATTTCAATATTCTTCGATGGGAAGCTTTTTGTATGAGAAATATAGTGATAGTATATAATGATTAATTTTCCTCATGTCTTATACACTTCTTAAAAGTTTGAGGTTATTCATTGAAAATGTTTACTATATGAAATAAAATCAAATCTATAATTTAACGTATTTTTTATTATTTTATTCATTATTTTATAATAAAGTAAAAAATAGTATAAAATGTTTGAAAATGTTTAAATATCTTTTACAAGATGAAAAGAGCATTAGACACTTTTTTAATTTAGATACAAGTTTATTTATTTTTTCCGATACTCTTTTATCCCTTTTCTAAAATAGTCCACAGCTCAGTTTTGGAAAAAAGGTTTTATGATTATAATCTATTTTCTTAAAATTAAACAAAATCCTACATTATACACAACTGTGCTAAATATAACTCTTATTTACTTTCAAATTAAGAAAAAATATTGAATAAGGCATGAATCGGACTTTTAAATAGCATTTCACTGGAATATCTTTAAATTTTATATGTGGTCTCAGACTTTTGGTCGGCACTTTATTAGCATTTACACATATGTAATATACATACATAAATAAAATTTTACATAATTTGTAATCATATGTAAGTTTTTCAGTATTTGGAAGAATAATAACGATTTCAGAAATTAAGTGAAAAATTTCTTTATTTTTTTATTTTTTTATTTTATTTTAATTGTGTAGCGATTCTAAAATTAGTTCGCTTTTCTTATTCTTTAATACAAGTTGAACCTTTGAGTAATTTCGTCGTACATAAAGACTTTCGTCCTCATTATCTCACGAGAGCTTTGTTCAGATAAGATGATCAAAAAGCAAAAAGTATTGAAAATATTATTCTATAGATTACAAAAAAGGAGGAGGGAAAAAATATACACATCTCAGAGATGACCGCAGAAATATCTAGTAACTCAATATATCACAGGCTATATATGATTTAAACTTCTGTTTAATATACCGAATTAATAAACGATACTTTTGCAAACGTTACGTACTTTTGCAACTCTCAACATTTTTTATTATTCCTCAAAGTCTTTTATATTTAACCGCGTGACATTTGAACACTTCTGTAAATCGCGCGTGTTATTAATTATTTGCCCCTCGTCCATGCGAGTGTCACGAGGAGGCCTTTGCAGGCCTCTCCCCCATTCGCGATCTCTTCCTCCGTGATAATATGAGCGAGCGAACGCGAACGCGAAATGCGAAACGGCGGGGTCGTCTCGCATCGCGTTCTTGCCTTCCGTCCGTCCCCTTTCCTCTCCCTTCCCCGCCTTCCGCCGCCCCCGCCCCTCGCGCCCCTTTTTTACGGTATGACAATGACCAACTAACAACCGGCTGAAAAAATTGGCCAGCCTCGGAGCCGAACTTGCTGAAGGTGCGACTAAAACAGCGCGTGGAGAGGAACATGGCATCAGCATTGAGAAACTCACCCCTGATGGCACGCCGGAAGGACCGCCTGGCGTCGCACCTCAAGCGGAAGTCGTTATTAGCAAGTACGTTCCTCTCTCTCTCTTTCACACACACACACACACATACGCGCGCGTGTGCGCGCGTGAGCTTTCTTCGAGAGAACTACTCTCTAGAGTATCGTAGAACGAGAGTTCTTTCTTATTTTCCTCTGCGCGATGCATTTGCCAACATTATTACATATACACATCTATATCTCTCTCTTTCTCTCTATTTTTTTCTTTCTTTCTCTCACTGCACCCCGAGTGTTCGATTAATAGACTGTTGAGTTTTTAACGTTTGTTACTTACTCTCCTATAACAGCATGAGCAAGACTACTGTCCGATTAACATAATGTAAATTAGCGCTGAAACTGCTCCGGGAGTATTCGAATGAGTTGCCGCTGATGAGACTCCCCAAATAAAACGCGATGGATCGAGAAGCGTCGAAAGAGTCACGCTTTTAAACGGGTTCTGTCGTTTGGGCCGGTTCCTCGTAGATCATCAATTTTCATACATCAAAATTTACATACATGCATTACACACCAGCGCGGCGCGGCGCGGCGGGTGTGGAGAAGTCAGTTTATTTTCGGAGTACCATTTTCGAGTCGTACGTTTGTCCTACTTGTTCCGCGCGTTGCAAATGCGCGACTTCGCATGCGATATCCGGGCGATCATCATCCGTTTGTTTCGCGTATGTTCTTTTATATTACGCAACGACGACATTGTTCCTCCTTCTCTCCTTCTCTCGGGGATCCCGACGTGCTAATTGTACGTTTTTCAGACCCTGGCAGCAATCCTGAGTCCGGGCCTAACTCTCCTCCGACCGTGAACAATTCTCAAGCCAGTCCCACTGCTGGGAGCAACACAGCGATACAGGAAGTAAGCTTCGACAATACCGCTTATATTTACCACGATCTTTCGATGTTGTACGCCGCGATTTACCGCGAGATATCTCGCTCTGATTTATTGCAGGAAGGTGAAAATCCGGCGTATGGAGGACGTCTCACTAGCAGTAGTCAGCAGGGCAGCCTTTCGGATCTTTCGCTCTTCAGTTCACCGTCCATGCCTAACATCTCGTTGGGCAGACCTCATGTACCGTCGAGCTCGGTAAGTACATTTTTCCTCGAAAATTTAGGTCCTTTTTTAACTACGACTCGCACTCTTTTATGAATACGACAATTCAAAGTTTGTAATTTTCTCTCAAATATATGTTTAAATAGAAGGTGTCCCCATTTTAATGGAAGCAAGTATATATCTCCTAAACTTGACATTGTACAAAAAATTGTCTCAGATAAAAGTTTTAGGGTTTAAGGGGGCATGTGATAGCGCTAGTGATTTGACCTCGGATAGCCGTTTGAAGATCACATGAAGGTTATCCATTTTCTTGGAATCATTGAATTTTTTTACATAATATGATTTCTCTAATGATTCATGTAAAAATGTTGAAAAAATAAATTGTTTACAAGGTATTTTATATTTTACTGTAGCCTTTTTTGACATAAAACGTAAGATATCTCGTAAACTATTCATTTTTTTGTAATCGTACCTTAATATTTTTATACATAGAATAATAAAGTGAATCTGATAGCGTAAAAAAATACATAGTTATTTTAAAGAAAATTATGATATTTTTATCTGAGATATTTTTTGTCAAGTTTAAGAGATATATAGTTTCCATTAAAATGGGACATTCTGTATATATAATTGTTTATACTTATCAAAAGCTTTCTTTGTTATTATGGTGTAATGTGACAATTCAACTTTTTTTAATATATATATGCGAGCGTCTATATATATATATATATATATATATATATATATATATACATATATATGTGTGGTGTGTGTATATATATATATATATATATATATATATATATATATATATATATATATATCCTTCTCATTTATCTTCGTTTATTAATTTTCTCAATTTAAAGTAAATTTTTCTTTACTAAATATTTTATTAAATGCTGTCTTTTTGATTTTTTAAATTTTAATCTCTTTATCGTATCCTCTTCCCCTTCTCTCTCTTATCTAATTTTAAAAATTCGTACATAGTATTATATAAAAGACAAAATTCTATTATTTCTGTATCTTCAGTTGTATGTTAAGAATAATGGTGTTTTGAATAATAGTGTTCTTGAGGAAATATCAATACTAAAGTGATAGAATCCATAAGCAAAGGTAAATTGTGATAATCTCAAAAATAAAGAATTTTATGCAAAATAGATAAACGTTGCGAAAAATGATAGGATATTTTTGGCACCGAAGTTATTTATTGCATTAACTCTGAGTAGAGTTTGTACTTCGCGTCGTTATACTTATCGTTAAAACGATAAGATAACGTCGATAATTTTAGAATCTAGATAACGTCGATAATATAATTTTAGAATCTTTACAAGTGTTTGATCGATGCGCATTGGGCTGTTCTTTGTTCGCAGAGCGGGACAAAATTGGCACCAGTCTCGGAAGCGGAAGTGCGGGCCGCGTTTACGGCGCGTCTCGGCATGCCGCTCACCGGTCAGATGCTGCACAGCAACCTGCCGTTCTATCCGTCCCTGACGGTCATCGAGGGCGAGCCGACGTACATCCACAAGCAGATACAGCAGAATCTACAGGAGCAAGCAACACCACCGTCCGCGACAGTGGGCGGCAGCAGGCAGCATCCGGCAACGGCGGCAGCGGTGTATCACACTGCAGCGCCGATCACGGATACACAAGCGGCGCACGCGAGACTGCAAAAGGCTGGTCATCACCGGCCTTTAGGTAGTATGTTCCCTCTTTGTCTTCGTAGAAGCTCTTACCGTGCGCGTGCCCTGTTCCAATGGACAATGGTCTCCGCCGAAAAAAAAAATGACTTTAGAAAAGAGGCTGAACTTACCGAGATCAGCCGTTCAAAGTTCCCCAAAGGACCATTTCTACACGAAACATAGCACGCGTCGTTCAGTAACTTCTCGACAGCGTGTCGGCAAGCATTTATACGACTGTTGTCTTTTCTTTATATAGGTAGAACCCAATCTGCGCCTCTACCGCTAGGTCATCCGATGCTGCAGGGCGGCATAATCGCACCGACCACTCACTATGAGGAATATCTCGCGGAGAAACAGTTGCACGATCAGCAACAAGCGCACAATTATCTGAAACAGCAGATCCGTCAGACTGTTCTGACGCGAGTGGGTTCGCGCGGCCAGGCTAATCAGCTGGACGAGGCACCAGAATCCGAAGAATCCGAGGTGATAGATCTAACAGGCAAGAAAGATCATCCGGAGGAGAGCGAGATCTCGAAACAGCAGAGAGACCGCGAGCAGTTCCTACAACAACAGAGGGATCTCATGATGAGACACACGTTGCAAACGAATGAATCGACCATCTACGCCGGAGGTTTAAGCAGGACCTCTCAAGTGGCTAGGCCGCTCTCGAGAGCACTGTCAAGTCCTCTAGTACACTTAGGTAAAACTTCAATATACTTTTATCTTTTAAACTGACATGCTAAAGATTTTGCATTTATCTCTAATATTATATTAAATCCGTATAGCATTCAAACATTTTCTCCTAGCTATTTGCCTATAAGGAATATAGAATAGAGAGATAATTGGTCTAAACCTAATCTAATTTTTCAAAAAATTAATCTATATTTTTTAGCTCATGAAATTATCATGATTTTGTCTCTAAAGGTCCTCAGAGCAGCAGCGGTGAAATTTTCGTGCGAAGTTCTTCGCATCGGCCCACCACAGGATTAGCATATGATCCACTAATGTTAAAACATGCATGTGTCTGCGGCGAAACGGTCAGAGGTCATCCTGAGCATGGTGGCCGATTGCAAAGCGTATGGGCCAGGTTATCGGAAACGGGCCTGTTGCAACGTTGCGACCGAGTACGCTCGCGCAAGGCTACACTTGAAGAGATCCAAACATGCCATAGTGAAGCTCATGCACTATTGTTTGGTGAGTCTTGTTCTTTCCACATTGTTTCAGCTTTATGAAGAAAATAATAACTTTAACTGACAATGAGATGAAACTAGCAGTTTTAAGATAATTGTTACGCTAGAACGCTATTTTAAAAATTGAGAAAATCTTGAAAATTTTGCAGAATTTACAATTAAAATTTTATAATTTTTCTTGATTTTAAACTAATTGTACTATCTGTAGAATTGAAGCGATAGTCATTTTTGTTTTTTACAATAATTGAAGAAATATTAATACCAAGCATATCAACTAATATTACTGTAATTAACTTGCCATGTGGAGTGTATACGTCCCATGCTAAACTAAACGTTCCGTTTAGGCTATTTTCACTATTATACGTAACACCATCATAAAACGTTTTATAAAATTATGCATTGATTCTTAACTATTATATATATATATATAATAGTTATCAAGATCATGGGAAGATCGTACACATTTTTCTTAATAATAATGAATTATATTAATATTTTTATAAACATTATATTATATATTATAAGCAAAACTGTCAGTCTCGACAATATAGGGCGACCCACGCAATCTGAAAGTTACCGAAAACCGGTCCAGCGGGGAACGTGTTAAATCACAAATTTTAGTATTATTAGTAAAATAAAAAGAAATAAAATATACTGTAAAAAATTTAAAAAATTTTAAATCAAACTGTAGAATAATGCCGACAAGCAGTGACATTAATCTAGTCCCGTGGTGTGTGCAGGAACGAATCCGATGAATCGACAGAAACTGGATATGTCCAAACTGTCGCAGTTGCCTATCAAGAGTTTCGTTCGACTTCCCTGCGGCGGAGTTGGCGTTGATTCCGACACAACGTGGAACGAGCTTAACACTGCACCCGCCGCTCGAATGGCAGTGGGATGCGTTGTCGATCTTGCATTCAAGGCGGCAGTAGGCGACATTAAGAACGGCTTCGCCGTAGTGAGACCGCCCGGGCATCACGCGGAAACCAACCAAGCCATGGGTTTTTGCTTCTTCAACTCAGTAGCAATCGCAGCGAGGCTACTTCAGCAAAAACTCGATTACATTAGAAAAATTTTAATCTTAGATTGGGTAAGAATCGTTATTATCATCGCGCGGCATGGTTTCTTTACGACGAGAATACACAATATGATATGTGATTTTAAAACGTCTTTACATCGTGAAAATAAGTAATGTCAATAATGCGATATAAGGGATCGAAGTTGTAGTCAAGATCATCAGGCTGCGATTCTAAATACTTTCGGACATGCCACGTATGACAAAATATTACATCATGCATTTTATATCTTCAGGACGTTCATCATGGGAACGGTACTCAGCAGATGTTTTACGATGATCCACGGGTGCTGTATTTGTCGATACACAGACACGACGATGGTAACTTCTTCCCCGGAACCGGCGGGCCTACTGAGTGCGGCGCTGGCGAGGGTCTCGGCTACAACGTCAACGTGGCATGGTCCGGTGGTCTGAATCCGCCCATGGGCGACGCGGAGTATCTCGCGGCGTTTCGCACGATCGTCATGCCAATCGCCAAGGAATTCGATCCGGACGTCGTGATCGTCTCGGCCGGTTTCGATGCTGCTGTGGGTCATCCGGCGCCACTGGGTGGCTACAAAGTCAGCCCGGCGTGCTTCGGCAGGATGACGCAACAGTTACTTAATCTAGCCGATGGCAAGGTCGTCCTCGCCCTGGAAGGAGGCTACGATTTAGCGGCGATCTGCGACTCGGCACAGGAGTGCGTTCGAGCGTTGCTCGGTGATGAACCCAGTCCGCTTCGAGATGAGGAACTCACGAGGATTCCTTGCCAAAATGCCATTGATACGCTGCAGAAGACCATCGCCATCCAGGTAAGTCGAATATTGCGTGATGCAGTTAAAATCTTTTTATTCGTTACTTCAGGAACCGAGCAATATTTATTTTTAAATTCTCTTCCGTATATACTATGTATCAGTTTATGTTATGTTTTTTTTATAAATAGAGTAAAGTCTTATATCATATTACTTTATTTACAATTTTTAACTTCTCTGAGGTTTGGGTTCAAACTCGGAACCAATTATGAATCGGTCGCTCTCATGCAAAGCCATGCGGCGTCACCCTATTGACTCCCCTTCAACGTTCATACTTATTTTCTCTAATACGATTTGACACAAATACGTAGAATGAAAGTATTATCCTGCATGCATTTATTTAGAGCACAAAAGCAAATCAAAGACAAAAAATAGCATTTGTGCAATACTTCGTATAAGAGAAAAATCAGATTTAGTATTTGTAAGATTGTTGTAAACTATTAAAAATAATATATTTATGAATGATAAAATTAAATGTATTTAGTTTATCATTTAACGTGGTATCGTATTATTTCTTAGATGTCACATTGGCCTTGCGTAAAACTTGCTGCCCATACGGTCGCAATGAGCGCTATAGAGGCGAGCCAAAAGGAACACGACGAAACAGAAACCGTGTCTGCAATGGCCTCTCTATCTATGCAGCAGCCTACAAACCTCACGTTAGTATAAAGTATTTTTTTACCATCATCTATCTTTGAAATATTATTAAATATCAATAACTTATAATATTAAGTATTACATACATATACATATTACAATTAAATTATATATGTTTATTTAAAATGACAGGACCACGCCAGAACATTCCCGAGAGGTTTCCGAGGAGCCGATGGAGCAGGACGAGGCCAAATGAGATGTATGAAGATCATTCTGCTAGGTGTAGAAAGCATTAATTAATTGCACGAAACTGTGTAAATGCTCTTTGGGATCTCTAGAAGTGCATTTCGCAGTGCGGATCGAGGGACTCGCCGTCATCACGCGTGGCTACTGTGACAGGCGCACAAAAGTCAGCTACGAATGTTCCATTTGCAGGAACGCGGTCGACGACGCGTGTAAATTCGCGCGCAGTTCCCGACTTTAAGGTTTTCAAACATTTTCTTTTCCAAATAAGACGATAGATAAACAACGGCCAAGTAATAAGGAAGAAGTGATCTGTAACGGGAGGTTAATGACAATTTTTGCGACGGTACAACGCAAACTCGCGGACCTCCCTTTCTTTACTTTTTTTGTGCTAGACGCGAAAGCGCAAAAGTTTGTGAGTTTTGCAAATGTTTCTATTGCACCTCGCGCGTTTGATGCGCGAGATTGTTGTATAGTTAGCTATGGATGAGACAAATTGTATTTGTCCGTTCTATAGATTTCTTTCTTTTTTTATTGTGGAACACAAGATTTGTAATCTTTTTAACGAATCACTGTTAACGTTGTTGAGATGAACTCGAGCGCGCTAAATAGCTTTCGCCCACCAATTGGATATCGCTTGACAAATTTTCGATTCAAGTGTCTTATCGACGAACAACGAATGGTTTTTCGAGATTTGATGTGAAAGCTGGAATGGAGACATTTTGTAATATTATTAGCAAACTCTTGTCTGGATGGTACCACTTGATTGTTGTGGAAAAAGAATTGTAGAAGCGCATTATCGTTCGATGATTCGGTGGGAGAAAATAAATTGTGGACACTTGCGTTCTTCGAAAATGACGGACATCCGCGAATATTTTGTTGACGTTATCGATATAAGGTGGTGAGGCGTTTCGAACTTTCCCACAGCTGTATAAAACAAGTCTGATGCATCGTGTTGCCTTGGATAATTCGCAGGAAGAATTAATTATTCGTGATAATCCGTGTATATATTTTTGAATGCTAATTGCGACCTCGGACGCCTGCTTAGAACACTTTCAACGAGCCGTATTTTATCGAAACATTCAGGGAGACAAGTACAGGGAATTTGAGAAAGAGCTGTGTTAATGCGACATATGTATATCTTGAATCCTAGAGATTCTTTTTTGTATTGCGCTTATTGTTACAAACAAAACATAGACGCGCTATGAATAACACATCAACCATGAGATGTATGATTATTCGATATAAACGATTCACAAGGAACATCGGCATAAGCATCTTTGTTTGTGTACGAAATCGCTTTTCTAAGATAATGAATGTACTTCCTATAAACCATTAATAAGAAAATTAAGTAGAGATGATAAAATGGCAAGTTTAATGGCAAGATAGCAGCTTGAATCATTATGATCGCTCGCTGTTTCTCATTTCTCTCTCATAATAGATAAAATCGAAAGAGAGAGGAAGAAAGAAATACACAGTTCCGATAATATAGAAATATATATATTATACAATTTAAAAAATTAAATATTTTGTATACGGAAGTTCTCTTCGTGTGGTAATCCGAAGAGGTTTTCCATTGAAAATAACAAATGACAATTTGATAAAATGCGTAAGAAAATTATTAAGAGAGCAACCGACACATTGGTAGAATAACGTCACGTCAAGTGATTCTTTCTGAATAAAATAATGCGCGCGAGTAATGGGTCGCGAGATGCACAGATTTTTCCCTGGGGAGGAGGAGGAAGTATCAGACTATCCAATCGGTGTGCATAAAAAATAAATGGTCTCCGGATTTCCAGAGATTTTCACGCGTATGTCAGGCCTCGCTAGAAGAGTTCGTGCAATAAGAATACGATTGGACAACTGTATATTTATAAAAGACAGTAGCGTTTAGATGTATTTTCTCCGCCTTCAACACGCGCGATCTACACTTGGTGAAGACGCCGCGCGTCCGCGCATCGTGCTGGTCACTAGCGCTTTCATTGTTTCGTCGTCCGATTCGCTTTCCTTGTTCTTCAGGGCATTCAGAGTACGAGATGAGGCGAGAGCTCCGCAGTGCGTGAACACTTATCTCGAATCGAGGCGATACTTAATGCGACTTAGGCGACAAAATTCGTGATAATGTTAAAGGAAAAAGAATAAAAGAAAAAAAAAAGAAAAATGTCGATGTCTAGATCATAAGACGATATTATATCGTGTGCGCGAATAAAATGTGCGAACATATGTGTGCGATATCACGTGCACGTGGTAAAAACAGGACAGGATGCGCCCTGCCATACCGAAAGATACGCTGAGAGATGCCATGACATGTCGATGCAGATTGCTCCAATTTGGCTGTAATCATACGATGTATGATAATCTTTGATCTTTCCGCTGTTGAGAAAATAAGATGACTCCAGATCAGAATTTAAATCCAGGCCTTTATCCGGATAATTTTGTTGCAAACCGATTACACCTACAAGCTTGACTCCTCAAGCTTGCGTCGCGGGTCGATAATAATTTGATTTGGCGGAGAAACTTTGATTCTCACACATGATTGTTTGCATGTAAAATTGATAAAATCAATGAAACGCATACTTGTTAAAACTCACATCGATTAAGAGACATTCAAGATAAATTGAAAACGGAGGGATTGATGTCAGTTGGGCGTTTCTTTTTTCACAATTTTTAATAATACGTGGCTCCGAAGCTCTCACAAGTATTCGCTGCATAGAATTCCTCGTCTATCTGTTATGTGAATCACTGCCAACGACAATTTATACGGCATGGCCGCATGTTCCCACGAGCACGTGCGATCGCATCGAATACACACGTTAATATATGTTAATGTTTTCAAGCGCGAGAGCGCAGAACGGACCGGGGAGTGTATCGTTTTGACGAGATTTCAACAACATGGCTTCTTGTTGCGAACAAAGGCTGGTGTGATTTTTGTGATATTTTGTAAAAAGAAGAAGCTAAGCTATATATGGTTAATTAAGCGTATACGTCGCGAGAAGATGTGTGTAAGGGAGGGCGGAAAAAGAAGGTAAATATAATTCACAGATACAAGCATTTATTTTTGTGTCATGCATTTTACGGAGAAAAGAAAAGGATTAAAAAAAAGAACAAAGATGAATATAAGAGAAGAGTCTATTGATAAACGAATTACACGAGAATGCATATATTATATATCGCGCGTTCGTCATGCAAGAAATAAAAAGAATATATATCTATAATGCTATATATATATGTATATATACACACATACACATATATGTATGTATATATATATTAAGATATACCGATATATGTACATTGTATATCCGTGTACCGCAAGAATCTCAAGTGTCTGTTAAATGTTTGTCCGATAAAAAAAATTCACTGAAGAAAACGTGTAAAGATTGACTCGATGTATATTTAAGTATAAAGATACGAGTCCAGCCTATGTGTGTATACAGTAAGTTAATTAATGTGAGAGAGAGCGAGCGAGAGAGAGAGAGAGAGAGAGAGAGAGAGAGAGAGAGAATGCGAAAGGATAAAAATGAGGATGTTATATGACGATTCGTCGGTACACCAGTCTGTCATTGAGTTGAAACAGCAATCGACTCTATTGTAACAATATCGAGAGGTAATTTTAGACATGCGTGTATATTTGTTTATAATTTAAGAGCGAGTCTCTATCATCGGCGGCGCGCACCCCGTGGCAGTCGCGTCGATTAAAGTGAAGGGTACGTGGCTTGCTCGCGGACAACAGGGCGAGCCCTTTCCGAAAATTTACAGAAAGATATTGCGTATTCTCATCGCGGGCCTACAAACATCACACCCTGGTTAATCACATCCTCGCGTTCACTCGCGGTATTCCCACCTGTCCTTCCCCAACCCCCTAACGTATGCTTCATTTTGTCGTCAGATTGTCGTACGATTATCATGCGATCGTACCCAAGCAACCGAAACGAACGTCCAAAGAAACCTAGATCTGTACTTGTATTCTGTTAAAGACAATTTAAAAAGATTCGAAATTCTATTCATGCAAGGTAAAAATTGCAATTGGTGATGATCAAACAGCCATGTTTAGCCAAATGTAGGATGTTGATACGAGACGCAATGTTTTAAACATTACTTGAACCAGTGACCTCGTATTCATATCGCATTATTAATGCTAAACGTGGCTATCTTACAATTTGTGTTTGAGATAACAAGTAAGACCTTCCGTAAAGCAAAATACAAATTCAAATCGTTTGACCTACGAACACAGATTTTAATCTTTTAGAGTTTTGCGTCGCTTGGACAGAATCTGAACGATTGACGTTTTCGCGGGAGTTTTGTTTGGAACGCAAAAGAAAAAAAGAGCGAGAAACTTACGACATTCCGGTATCACCACCCATGGCAAGTTGATACAAACTAGATGTAAATGACTATTAAGTTCTTATCCAAACGCCGAGTATAAATGTGGATTTTAATAGAGCTCTACTGTTACGTTAGTACACACATACACGTACACAAAACACACACACACACATACATATACACACAAAAACATGCACGAATATACTGTCTATATTGCATAAGCTTAATGTAATAGTCATAAATTTTTTATGTATATAAATGTACCTCGTAAACTAATTTTAAATAAAAAGTATAGTCATTGTGTTAAACGTTATAGCTCTTCGATCTAATGATATCCTGAACAATTGTGCCTTTTAACAATTAAAGACTTTTTTGATCGACTCGATTAGTATCATCGTCATGACAAATCGACTATTGCTTTTGGTCAGATTAATCATCAAGACATTTCGACCATGGGATTTGGTCCTTCTAAATTGATTTTGAAGTTTATATATAAGCACATACACACACATCGTATTTAAATTTTAAATAATTTATAATTTATTGCGAAAAATCTCACCTCATACAGGTTCGTACCCTGGCTAAGGTGATATTTTTCGCAATAAATTAAATTGTTTAAATACGATGCTTATATAATAAGCTTCAAAATCAATTAGAAGGATCAAAACTCATGGTCGAAATGTCTTGACGATTAATCTGACCAAAATCAATGGTCGATTTGTTATGACGATGATAGCTAATATAGAGTCGATTAAAAGTCTTAATTGTTAATTATTTATTGGCGTAATAAATATACTTATTTGGTTTAATTGTGCATTAATTAAAAATACAACGCAACATGGTTTGATCGTTCGATGATGGAGTGACTTTCACAAACGACAATGCCACTTGCAAATTATAATTCCAATTACTGCGGGATTTCATTGAACCGTATTCGCAAAAGAAAATGGTAAACGCAGTATTTGAAATTCAACATCGTTAAGAATATCGACACTGTCCGGACAGTTTGTTTACTGAGAATCTTGGGTAATCAGTCATTAGCAGTTAATAGCTTTTATTATCAAGCAGGAAAATCGTTTGATTTTCTTTGTTTCGACGCTCTCCTAGAAAGCGTCGTATAATCCATCCATCCATCCACTCTATGGCTAATGCGACCAGATATTTTTTAATCCAAAGCCGGACAACTGTATGTCGGGATAGAAGAGGTGTAAAGATAAACACAAGAACAACCTTCAATTTATTTTTACAGAACAATATAGTTACTCGTATTTAGTGTTTGAACTTATTTGCTTTAATAAAGAAGGTGATGATATATATTTAAGAATTAAATGTATAGAATTCTTGGCAACTTAAATCAAAATTAAGTTTTGTTAACAATATTGCTTTTAAAATGCAAACTCGAAGTTGAGCTATTTTTCCACTGTCCACACTTTGTTTATTACAGAGAATTAAACGTATTAAGTTTACCATCGCAATTTGACAAAATTTTTCAAGTATTTTTTGGTGGGACCTTTTTACTAAAATTGAGACATTTGACATATTTAGCAGGATGATGGGAGAATCACCTCCAAGGCAGGACTGTCCCACCGAAAACAGAATATCTGGTCACATTACCTAGTGCTAGTCGGGTCCTGGCTACCGATAAGATCAAGTTTAATATGTACTTAAAAATCCGAATTAAATCCAATAATCAAGTTTGATTATCTGAAATTTGAGTAATATTCATGAAAATTAATATTTTATATATTGTACTTGTGAAGTAATCGATCCCGACTAATTAATTTTGAATCTTAGAATGAGCTAGTATATCTGTAGTATTCGAAATGTACTTAGTATAGTTTCTATCGAGTATAGTTTCTCTATCGAGAGAAAGAATCGAATCTTTTACAAGTGGTATTCGAACTCTAAGAATGACCTTATTAGTTTAAAAAATGTAATGTGTAAAGATTTTAAGTAAATTTTTATTCTATATTTTTAATCATATTTTTTATTATATTTAATTGCAACGATTGATAATCTAATATTTGTAATTATCAAAAAATAATATACTAAAATAATTGTCGCTTTACATAAACATTTTGACTCGAAGGAGATACTTTGAAGAATAACCAGGTTTGAACCCATTTTATCCAGAGTCGAATTTACTTGAAAGTACTGCTTTTATTTTTAGAAGTAATTATAGAGGATTTGAAACTACGCCAACAGATTCGAACCTACTTGTAAAATACTTAATCCCATCGCTAGTCCTGGCTTCCCTCAAGGAGAAGGGAACTACTCAAATAGGATCTTGACCTCTATACTTTAAAGGTTTTGAAGTATTTTAATTTTCTATGGGAATGGGTTACTAGTCCACTGTCCACTTAAAGGGCAATAACGCTGATTCCGAACGAGCTCTATTAGAAGCACGGCAAGATACTCTCGGTGGTGCCATTGCCTTCCGAAAAGCGATATAAAATCCGATGTTTCTAGCTAGATTTGAACTTGGGCCTTCGGTACATAGAGCAGACGCAACGACACAAGAAGCATATCTTTCTAAACATATGAGACAAGGAGAAAGGACAATCGACAAAATCTGCTTGCGCGAGATCTCTGCGTGTCAGCAAAACAGCTGACTATTATTATGAGTGTCAAAATACGTTGAGCGATGACTTCTATGGCTCGTTCTTGAATCTTCTGGAGAAACGTAATAATAAAAGATCGGAGCTTTGCACCCTCGGAATCAGTCGTCACCTCTGTGCGCGACAATTGGTTGTTATTTGCGCAACGCTATCTCGTAAGTAATACAAAGCGTACATATCCATTTTAAATCTCGACATTAGATTATAAATACATTGTACGTGTTATCTCACTCGACGATATCTCATGCCTTCGTTATCTGCACCTGTGCTATTAAACAACAGTTGTTCGCTATAATTACAGCGATTGCCAAACGTTAGAGAGGTAATTGAGAAAAGCTCGAACGACAGTATTGTACGTATCTGTATATTTCAGACTTGTAGACACAATTTATAGCTCTTATAAATATCTGAATTTCAGCACAGTGACAAAGTGATCTACTTATATCACACTATTATGCGCATAATCGAAAACTTACAGCGGATTGAATTACAGTCGGAATTGCAATCGTAGCACAAAACATAATTGCAATTAAAATAAAAGCGCATGAATCGAAATGCCGTTTACGTATTTTATGAAATATATTTATTAGATATTCTCGCTTTCGGGATGAGCATTCAAATTTCCTCGAAGCTCTGATCTAATGGAGCGGTTTCAAATATATACAACGATATGGAAACGTATTCTTCGCGAAAAATGTCACTATGTTCAATGAATCAATGTACATTCTGTCGCTCGTCTGCGTAATTCGGTTACTCGATCGACAGGAATTTTCACGATTGTTTCAGATGGTCCAGAGAAACTAGAAGATTTGCGTGCAACTTTTAACAGATGTAAAATCTTTACAATAGATATTTATCTCGAAATATCATGATCTCCTCTGACAAGAAAGCCAGCAATATTTGAAAAATATGAAAATTATGTCGTACATTCGATTAATTAGAGAAAGAGAGTTTCCTTTTACAACGCGATAATCAAGAAACCACAAGTATATATCACGATGTTTAATCAACTTAGAAGTATTGAATTCTAAGCGGATGATGATTGAGAGATACATTTCGTCACGGTATAGTATAAGATCAAGAAACAGTAGCTTAGCAGAACTTCCATCGGTTTCCGCATTCGTTACACAACACGAAGGTAGTCATCGGCTCGTCGGCCGAACGCGTTTGCACTTGGTTATACGTGCAGTTGCGCTTCTTGCATTTGCCGCACTTGAGCAAATCGGTCTTGGTTCCCTGCACGGTGGCAAGTTGCGCGTCATTGATGGCCTCCTTTTTGAATTGCTCGCGTAGCTGCTTTATCTCGTCGCTCGCCATCTCCTCCGCAGTCATCACCGCTAACCTGGCAGGCGTGATTGCACCCACCAAGAAGTTCGTCCGTAGATTGGGATTCTTCACGTCACGCAGGTTGGCGACTCTGCTGCGTACCTGTAATTCAAGTACGTAAAAATGACAAATATATGTGACACACAATGCAATTAGCATAGATACCATTACGTTATACGTTAAGAGAAAGACTCTGGATAATGCGCGAGATAATGAGTTAATATACGTTTAATTACCCTATTTTTGTATCTGTTATCGGTATTTTTGAATTCCGCATAAATTGCTTCCTCCAATTCTTCCGCTAACTCTTCCGGACTGGCACACCCGTCGACGACTTTGCCGTCGACGCGTAAAGCAGCCGCCAGCAGTTCTCTGCATTTTAATCTGACCGCGTCTGTTGTGGTAGGAGCAGGGAAAGACGACTGTTTCCTTTGAATGTCTCTGACAGGTTTCTCTTCCTTCACTTTTACTTCGGCGGCATCCGTTGTATCTTTCTCCTTCTTCTGATCGCTCTCTTCTTTCGATTTGTCCGGTTTCTCGTCCTTCTTCTTTGAACTACTCGACGACGTGGAGTCTTTCTCTTTATTCGATCCTAATACCAAGCAAATTATACATACAGATTTGTCAGAGTTATCTACATATAAAAATCAATTATTTCAGTTACATTACATACATACCAGATAAAAACTTTTTCCAGTTCTTAATAAGAGTCTTCGATAAAGAGATAACTTCCTCGTCTCTGCTCGATTTCCTCAAGGCATTTACAGTCATTCCAATGCGTGTCTTAGTTAAAAGCTCCAAATCAACGGGCAACTTCTGAAGTATCTTGAGCAACTCCAAAGCCTGTTCCTGACCCTGATTGACAAACGTCATATAACATTGTATACAGCAAGTATTCTTCTTTTAAGTAGTATAATTCCGACATCAACATTTCTATATATTGACGTTTTATATTTTTATTTTATTTTTCAGGAACAATCATGGCAAAGCGGAAGCTAAAAATCATAGTGGAATACTTTCTAATAACAAATTCAGTTCAATTATAACAAAAATACCTGCGCGAAAATCACTTTGCAACAGAAGTCACGACGAAAGATAAACATTGAAAGATATAAAACCACACTGGTATAAGAATCAAGTTGGGGACTCTTCTTAAGTACTCAATTTCTCGGATATAGAAGATACGTGGAATGAATAATTGGACGTCGTGCAACATCGCGTTCCACGGCGTAAACAAACGTTGCCTCCGCGATATTAGAGCGATCTTGTTTACGCGGCTTTCGCGCGCATCGAGAACGCGGAATTCAGCAAAGTGCTCAATATTCGTCGGAAGAAGATGCGCGCTTTCCTCGCGGATCGGAGGACGACGTTTCCCCCATCTTCAACGCGCGCGCACCCCGGCCAGTATACTGCGATCTTTATTTTACTCACTTATTACTCACCGTCCCGTCACCGCTCGACATCTTGTTGAGCTTCTTCTGGATACGCAGCACTTCCTCCTCGGCGCTCATCGTCGGCGACCGCACGGCTGCTCGCTGCACAAAGTCGGTTATAAACAGGCGCGAACGCGCGGACAACAACACCTCACTACACCTCTCGTCGACGCTCACCAACGCTCACGAGCCTCACGGCCGTGTCTCGCGCAGCGAATGTTGGCCTGCGACACGAGGCGGCGAACTTAAAGACTAATAACGCCAGGTCGACGCGGTGACGCCATCTTTGCATTCTTGCTTGTAAGTTTTTTCACGTGAGATTTAATATTATTGTAATGTGTAATAATATAATAATATTAGTCATTAAGGTGATATATATTATTGAAAACCATTGTCTCTAGGTAAATTTTCATAACAATCAATGGGGATCCCGTTTGAAGGTAATTGAAGAGCACTAACGTTATCGACTGGTTTGACTAGAACGAAGATGCGAACCCAGAGAGAAACTCTGCGTGCAAACACATGTTTTAAAACTTATCCAATCACTGTTTTACAAATCTTTTATACATGTAATAAAAATTGTGAAAGGTAAATAGGAATAAATTATCACAAGAGAGAAGACACTTTATATTTCTTTGGATATTTGAATCTTTTACATTTAATTGACAATAATATAAAAATGATACACACGTATGTAGATTTTTTAAATAAAATATATGTATTTTTAATATATTTCAATCGTGTAAAATAAAAAGCAAAATAATGGCAGTTTTTAAAATAATCTATAGAAAAATAAATGAATTTAAAATTGAAATTTGAATAGATATATTGTAATATTAATATTATTGAATATTTAATACTTTTCACAAGAAAAAACGACCATGAATACCGGCCCTAAAGCTGCTTTTTCCGCTATACGCAATGGATACTTCCCATTTTATGTCCATTTTTGCCAAGTGGATTAACTTTAAGCCCCTTGCACAATGCCAGCCAACAGGCCATAGGAACAGGAAATAACCAAAAATCGTTAATTACAACCTAAAAAATTCGAATGCTATGATTGGCTGGTAACAGGCAATAGACACAGAATTTCCAACGTGATGTTTCCATCCATTCCAGAAACTCTGTGTCTATTGCCTGTGTCACTGTTTATTCTGCATTTATACATGATTTCTAATTTCTATTCCTTGTTCCTATTCCTATTGTCTGTTGCCTGACATTGTGCAAGGTGGTTTAATCTCGGTTTAAGGGTCGACAGGAGTAACACCATGGTAGAAAGAAAACAAGGTATGCTCGTTAGAGGGGTCGAAATTGAGCATGTTCTGCGCAGACATGGCGACGGCCAAGCGAGCGCCATATTGAATATATATAGATATACTTTATGTATATACATACGTCAGAAGTGAACGTGTTCGGCTTAATTTGTCTTTTTAAAATGCCTATGTGTAGTGTAAGTGGATGCAAAAATAAAAGCGAGAATGCAAAAGAGAAAAATATTCAATTTTTTTCTTATCCAAAGGATGAAGAAACTGCGTTAAAATGGATGCAAGCTGCTAACAAAAATAAAGTTAACCTAAAAAACGGTACGTTATTTTGAATCTATATAAATTATAATTGAGGCATATATTTTTAATACTTTATTGAAATTAATTTTTGTAGCTCGCATATGCTCTGTCCACTTTACACCAAGCTGTTACAAACCAAAGCCAGCGTATTTAGCAAACTGCGAAAATTACTCGTCTAAGAAATTACGAAGACTTCATGATCATGCAATTCCAACAGAAAATTTGCCACTATTGAAGGAAAGAGAAGTGCTAAAGGAAGTGCAAAATCAACACAACATAATAAATGTTAGTGAAAACAGCAGGTGTGTATTATTGTATTATATAAAATATTTTCTTATTATAATATGTGAAGATTGCAATAAATTCTATTTACAATATCTTTTTTTAACAGCAAAAACAGTTTTAGTGAGTCCGAGACCAATTTGATCGACACTTCAATGGAAAATAAAGCAGAAACATGTTTTATGCAATCTTCAAAAGAAAATGCTAGGTATAATTTTATTGATTTCATGCGTATTAACGACTTCATTGCTGTACAAGAAATTATTGCATGTTGTTTTATATTTTTATTTCTTAAATATTTTTTACTTTCAGCAGTACAAGTGATGATACAATGGTAAACACACAAAGTAATTCACAGACTGTTATGTCTGAGCACTTAAGGTAAACAAAATTAATTGTCTGTATGATTATAAAGCATCAGCTCAATATATATATATGTATATAAATATTTTCATGTCTAAAAATTACTTGATGTTTACTAGGATGTGTGTGTATATATATGTATATATATATATATACACATATATATATATATATATATATAGTAAACATCAAGTAATTTTTAGACATAAAAATATTTTATTGCATATTGCAAATTTTTTTCAAATTAATAGATAATATTTTTCAGATTACGAGATAAAATTATTCAAGATTTGATGAAAAGACTAAGCCAAACAAACAAGGTAAACGATTTGCTTAAGAAACAAGTAAAACGATTGCAAAGAGAAAAGACAAGAGTTACGAAACGTGTAATAAAAGAAAATGTCCATAATGTGCTCAAAAGGATATTCACTCCGAAGCAAATTGACGTTTTAATGAGTAATGAAAGAAAAAAAAGAGTAAAGTGGGGTCTTAAAGACATATCTGCTGCAATAATGTTAAGAAGCTTGAGCCCAAAAGCATATCGTTTTTTAAAAGAAAATCACTACCCGTTACCAGGATTATCCACACTTAGGAACTGGGCATCTCGCATGGAGTTAAAAGAAGGAATTTTATCTGATGTTGTCTTTTTAATGAAAAAGAAAGCGCCATCGTTTCTGTAATATCAGCGTGCCACATATGTTCATTTTTACATATCAATTTCTTGTATACTATTCAATAATAAACTTATTGAACACAACTTCTCGTGTTATTAAAATAAAATATTTATTACATTTATTGAAATTGCTGTATTTAAATAAACCCATCTTATATCGACAATATTTTTAAAACTTCAGAAAATTATTTACTTTTTCCTCATACATCTATTATATTGTTCAATTCATGCTTATTTTACATTTATTTTAATATTTCTTTATATATAATTTTAACATTTTTTACTTAAAATTAATTATTACATGAAATAAAATTGCATTATATGCAGAACAGAAAAAGAACTTAATTCTCATTTAAAAAACCGCGGGCCTAATTCTATTGGCCAATAAACCAATATGTCTCCAGCTTGGCCCAACGCACTCATTGGTTATTAGAAAGGATGCGCAACAGCATACCTTGTTTTCTTTCTACCATGAGTAACACTACCGACCTCTATCGGGTTGCTTAGCTGCGAGTCCGTATTTTATTTATTATAAATTTTTTAAGAGCCAAAATGGAAAATCCGGCTCTGTACCAGCTTGCGGTTAATATTACTGATTAAAACGAGCATAAGTTTAATGAGATTCGTTAATTAATTTGGCTAAAATTTGGGAAAAGCCGTTCCTAAGCAGCTTTGCAGGCTTGCTTAGAGCTGCAAAACTGCTTAGGAACGGCTTTTCCCAAATTTTAGCCAAATTAATTAACGAATTTCATTAAACTTGTGCTCGTTTTAATCAGTAATATCAGCCGCAAGCTGGTACAGAGCCGGATTTTCCATTTTGGCTCTTAAAAAATTTATAATAAATAAAATACAGACTCGCAGCTAAGCAACCCGACAGAGGTCGGTAGTGTTACTCCTGTCGACTCTTAATTTACTTTTTATCTTTTTCTAATTCTTAAAATTAAAAGAATGTTAGAAAAGGATAAAAAGTAAGTTAATAAACCACTGTGTTAAACCGAGATATTAAAATTAATATATGTTGGACAAATCAACAACCAATCGATACACGAAACTGTCACTAGTGTCATTTTCGTATGTCAAATATTTGTGTGTGCTCAAGATTGAGACTTTGAGACCCTGGTACTCTGGCGATCGATCATGTATCTTTTTCTCTAGGACGGAAATGTGAGAAAAGTAAAAGGTTTATCTCTTTCTATTCAACACCAATAGAAAGAGATAGTTACATGAAACTTTTCACTTTTCACGTTTTCGCTCTAGGGAAAAAGTTACATAAATCACTACCCGTTTTTCGGTGTAGAAGAGCGCATTATTTCTACCTTCCAACCAATTGCGAGCCTAGAAACAGTGCACTCATCTACACCGAAAAGGAACTCATTTTTGCTCCCCATTGTACATATGTACATACATACATACTCCTTTTTTAAAGACATATGCGATTGGCTCGTCCGTCGTATCCATTGTGGTATTCGTTGAAGTGATGCACGAATCGGTACCCGTATCTCTCATTGGTCGATATCAATATACCACACCACAACAGATTCAAGTTTAAACGAAGCTATTGCTAACCGCCGCTGCTGGCCACTGCCAAGAGTCCCGAGGCTGGCCGAAGCTTTACACAAGGAAAACGTTCTGTGTGCTGTTTTCTCTGTTTTTGTGATCCAGCTGTGATCTATTCGTGATTCACGGAAATTGTTTCTCTCGTGCAAATCGACGTTCTAGTTCGTAAAGTGAATAAACATGTCAATGTTACGTGAACTTTAGGTAATTCTACGACGTATAATAAGTAGAGGATTGTTAGAGTGTACTGTTATATTGAAGAACTGATTGTATATTGTGAGCGACGAGGTTTGTTTTGTTTTGCTTTGTTTAACGTAATTGTTAATCTTTTCTGTATACTTTCTCGTTTACGCAAAAACTATATATATACACGACATCTAATCATGAATATATAGGGCCGATATCACAGTCTCCGATCCCAGTGAGAAATGACCCGTCGAATTGACGTCCATCGACGTCTATAGACGTCGGATTAACGTGATCCTCCGATTAAACTCGCTCTTCGTCTCTTTCTAGGGGGACAGTTAGAAAGAGATGCAGACTGAGTTTAATCGGAGGATCACGTTAATCGGAGACTGTGATATCAGCCCTTGAATTTCTTTTGACATAGCTTTTGATATTCTTTTTATTTATATTGCATGCATGAAGTATATTGAATTTTTGAATGCATGTTATTCAGTGTCAGTGAGTGCACAATAGATAAATTTGTAAATATATTGTATAATAGTATTGTTTTAAAGAAAGTGCTTTTTTCAGTATGATACATGCATGGTTTACTTAATATATTTGTTTCCTTTTTCTTTTTATATCAAATATATTGAACTTTCTTCTAAATTTATTTGATACTTATAAATTATTTTACCTATTGTATTTTACAGATGGAATCTCGTTTACCAAAACCAAAAATAGTAATAAACAGAGCGATTAATATAGCTGATATAACTGCCAAGAATAATAATTATAAGACAATCAAAAATAGCAACGATATGTCAGCGTCGACCGCAACCTCAACGTCGACATCAACGTTAACATCAACATCGACGTCAGCTTCAACATCCTCGGGTTTTGCCAGTGTGAAATCTATAAACGAGAACAAACTATCGGTCAAACAACCTTTAGTTCGATCAAAAACGTTATCCACAATTACACGACCAAACAATGTAAAGGCGATAAAACGAACAGGTACTAATATTACACATGGAGAATCAAAGAAGCCTTTTGTTGCTAGACCTGTTGCTAAAGCACTAATGAACAAGCCAACTAATAATGCATTAATGACTAATAATACAGCGAACAGAATGAACAAAGGTATTCAAAATGACGTAGATAAGGGAGGCAAGATTAAAAAATGGGACTTACGAGGTCGTTTGGCCCATACAAGTGACAAACTATCAGTTGAGCAACAAAAAAATAAAGACTTGGAATCAAAATGTAATGTGCTTCAAGAAATGGCAAATACTTTACAAACTAGTGAAACTGCATGTAAAACTAAAGTAGAAGAACTCGAGGTTTTAAATAATACCTTGACTAACGAGCTTCAGACCTTAACAGTGGAAATAGTTGCCATTCGAAAAAATGAGAAAGATTTAGCGAAACGTTTACAAGAATCAGAGGAATCGCGTACAAATCTTTCGCGGGCTTTGAACGAAATTCAAGAAAGATCTAAAACACAAGAGGTATTAATTTCAGAGCAGACTCAGCAGTTGATAACTTTAAAAACAGATTTAGAATTACAAAAGGAAATAAACAAAGATTTAAGTACCATCAAAGAAGAATTGCAAACTTTGACTCATAAGATGGATAAAGAACGCAGGATATTGCATAATGTCATCCAAGAATTAAAGGGCAATATAAGGGTCTTTTGTCGAGTGCGTCCACGAACGCCGAAAGAAACTGAGCAGATGAAAGCGTGAGTATAAATGTGTTTTGCAATTATTAGAGAAAATTTAATTAATTATTAAAATAAGAACAAAATTTTTTAATATACATTATTTATTATATATTAAAACGTATATAAAATAATATATAATAATATATAATAAATGATGTATATTAAAAAATTTTGTATAAAGTTTTTAAGAAGATCAAATTTGGAAATTAAAAAATTAATAATACATTTTCTTAATTGTTTTCTTAATTTGATGAGTTTCTTTCAGCAATTACTATAAATGAAAATATATTTTATTTAACGAAATAAAAGAGATTATTTTGATATTTTGATTTGTGTATCTAAATGAAAATATTGTTTGTTACAGGTTGTGTAATATAAGCTTCATTGACGATTGTACTATTGAAGTAGGTAAATCGGATGGATCAGATGCAATGAGCTGCAGTGGAAAGCAACGAGGAACAAAACAAGAATTTTCATTTGATAAAGTATTTGCTCCCAATGCTTCGCAAGCAGATGTGTTCGAAGAATTATCCCTTTTAGTACAATCAGCACTTGAAGGATATAATGTTTGTGTATTTGCTTATGGTCAGACTAGTTCTGGCAAGACATATACTATGGAAGGAGAATGTGGATTACAGACTGAAGGCATGATACCTAGAACAGTACGTTTTTATATATATTTACAATATAATATATGTATATATGTATATATATGTATGTATGTGTAATTTAAATCATACTTTTATATAAATATTTAAATTTACAACTTTAATTTGGCTTTTTAGAATCAAAAAGAAAATTGAAATACATGTATGTAATTGCAGGTACGTCATATATTTAAAGAAATGAAACAGTTTGAACTTCTTGGTTGGGAATATCGAATAGAAGCAAGTTTTCTGGAAATTTATAACGAGCATATCGTTGATCTTCTCGATTCTGAACCAAAAACACACGAAATACGAATGGTTGACAATAAAGGTCAAGATTTATACGTTAGCAACCTTCAGATTGAAGAAATACACAGTCCAGAAGAATTACACGAATGCCTACGAACTGCACAACGCAACCGAGCAGTTGCAGCTACTCAGTCAAATGAACGGTAATTTTATTTTGCATTCATATTATATCTAGATTAAATTTATTCTTTTGAGGTTTCTTTCGAAGGAATAAAAGTTAAGTGACTTCACTTAACTTTTAAGGTCATATACCACAGGATTTCTTTTGTTCTAGCCCTTTTAAATTTCTAGCATTCTCTTAATGTACAGAATCTTTTTCACTCCTTTATCGGGATATATGTGAGATGAGGACTGGGATCGAACCCAAGATCCTTAGGTAGGTATTCATAATCGGTTCTTATATTTAAGACTGTCTTAAGTACAACCTTAAGATCTCATGAACCAATCACAATGCCATATTAGCATCTTAAGACGTTACTTAAGACGATCTTGAAATAAGATCTGACTATGAATACCGGCCTTAGATTACTAACCATTCGTACTCACATAGAGCCACAGATCATCCCATTATAGTATTTTAAATTGTACAATAAAAAGTTACAACAAGCAAACTTTTTTTATCTTTTCAATTAAATAAATAACATAATTATCGAGAAAATGTGTATTCTATGATTAAATATTTATTAGGATATAACTTAACATAGAATTTAATTTAAAATATTTAATAATTTGCATTTCAGATCATCCAGATCTCATTCAGTAGCAAGAATACGCTTGATTGGTACACATGTTACGAAACAAGAAGTGTCAATAGGAAATCTGAATTTAGTCGACTTAGCCGGGTCTGAACGTTTGAAAACTGAAGAAGCTGTTAGAACTGCAGAAACAAAGAATATTAACAAATCTTTAGCCAATCTTGGCAATGTAATTTTAGCACTATTGAAAAAACAGGAACATATACCTTATAGAAATTCTAAATTGACTCACCTGCTTATGCCTTCTCTAGGAGGCAATTCAAAAACTTTGATGTTATTAAATGTATCTCCATTAGACGAATGTTATAACGAGACATTAAATTCGCTGAGATTCGCTAGTAATGTCAATAATTGCAAGACTGGAAGTATTAAACGAAGCCGAATGATTTTACAGAATACGACTAACTGAATTTGGACGTGTTAAGTCTGATTATAGAGTAGTGTCAAATTAAATTTTTTAATGTTTTATTTTTACTTGATTAACATTTCTTTTACAATTACAAATGTAATTTAAAATAATTTAAGGAAGATGTATTCTCTCGTGAATTATATTATAATGTGACAAAGCCACAATAAAATGATAATAAAATTAGATGTTGAATATAACAGTAAAATAAACAATATTTATCTTTAAAGACAAGTTTATGAGACGATAAATATAAGATCTATCCGTTTTATCATAACACAATAATATTTTCTATTATTCTACAAGTAAAATTTTAAGAACAAAATATATATTTCATGTTGTGCCAAATTGATGTACTAGCACATAAATTGTATATGTAAATAACGTTTTTAAACATTTTTCTCAATTTATATTGTTATCAGGTCTGTACATTCGAACATTTAAACAAATACTTTTGCATATTGAATGAAAATAAAAACTGAAGTTTTGAAAATACTAACATTTTATATCTCTTTAATAATATTTAACTTTCAAATGTGTATATACATGAAATAAAGACATTATATTCAGATATCAATTTAGAAATTTTGTTTGAAATTTAGATCCTCAAAAGCCTCTAAATTTCATAATCTTGATCTTTTGTCTTTGAGCTAGATTGTACGTTTGTAGGCTTATGACATGAGATTAATAATTTTATCATACATTGTTATTATAAAGCAATTCTTTACATATCTCAGAAATAAAGAAGAGGAAAAAATAGCATTTTTTGATATATTTATTTAAATAATTTCAACATTACATAATTTGTATAAATGTTTAATTATATAAATGTCAATTCAAATTTATTTAATTTTAAGTTTAGATATTTTGACTGCTATTCCAAAAAATAAAATTTTTATATTTTTTTTATACCACATAATGTTATAATTGAAATGAGACTGCCAATTTTTATCTAAAAATTGTTTATAAAATACTGACATATTATCTGCAGTCAATGTCTTTCCTTGTGCTTCTAACATCTGTTGAAATTGTTTACGTTCCTGAAATCTCATTAAATCTTTTTACATGTCGTAATAAATCTTATATATAAAAAAAAAATCACAACTCAAATTAGTACCTTAATAAAGTTAGTATTATGTTTGGACCAAAATATCTGATTCCATTGTTGTGTCTCTTTCCTAAGCTCCTTATACCTCTTCTCTAAATATGTTTCCTTTGTGGGGCTGGCAAATAGAACAGGTCTTAGATTTGAAACTGGATCAGGAGGTCCAATTACATCACGAAGTTGATAATTGTTTTTCAGCTTAACTGTTTCCTAGCAAAAATGATTAAAATAAATTTAAATATATATATATATAATATACATATTTAGATGAAACTTTCTATTGTTATATATTTTTGTGAGTAGAATATAAAATAATTAAAATGCACTCTATTACGAAAATAAAATAACAACATGTTAAAAGTACTTTTTTCAAGATCCACAAATCTGTTATAAAACCTTAGCACTTATAGGCTTGTATTTAACATATCCTTAGTTCTTGAAATCAAATAATAATTTTACTATACACGTAGGTATAAAGACTTTTAAGGAATAAAAAACATGTTTGAAATAAAGATTATTAATATTCTATGCAAGCCAATGTATATATGTCTCTACTTAACAAAATATTTAAATAAGATAAATAATTATAAATAAAAACAATCTTAAATCTACGCGCGCTAATCTCTTAAATTGTAATCATAGATTCATTGCCTTACAATTGAATAAAAAGTTTCCATATCATCAATAGGTCGATGTTGAAATTCAGACCATTCCACTTAATTTGTTATTTAAGTACAAATATGCCAAAGATATTAATCACATTTCTGTGCGTTTATTCGATCAGTATAACATCTTTCATTTTAAAAAACATCGTGCTTAATTGTTAATTTACTTTCTTTATAATATCTAGCAATATTAACTTTCCAAGCATTGTTTTACACGATCAAGTGCGTTTTCATCAAAATTTAAGGAAAGCGAATTAATTTAAATTAAATATTTATCTTGTTCTTATATATTCTATCTACACACTCTTGATACCTATATATATATATAATTTAATTGGAAATTGGAATGCAACAATTAAATTATCAATGTTCATATTTATCAAAATACCCAGCAAACACCAAATATAATATTTACCACACTAAATAACCGACAGAGTTGTCTTGTGAAATGTTTTGTACGATAGTTATAACATTGCAGTGCAACGTTCAACATCTTAAGATTTTATCACATTAATACAACAAATCGAATTAATACATCTTCTTTTTCTGCTGAACATTCGATTCCCCAATCGGGTTTTGTACGGCCATTGATTTTAGAGACGCCAGGCCAGAAGTGTCATATTTATTATTATTATTATTGAATGACGTTGATGACGTTTCACTGGTGCAGAAGCCGTAAAGGCTGTGGCACATAGAAAGCAAATCAGCCAATCAAAGGCACGGCCGTAAGTGCTATCTACAATAGGTGTTTTAAGCTCTAAGCCCTAAAAATTGACCAATCACATACTACGTTTACGCGAGCGTTATGCTGGGTCTACAATGCAAGTCGCAAAGTCGTGAGTCGCAAGAATTGACCAATCACAGTTGAATTTGAGAAGAATAATCGACTGTGATTGGTCAATTCTTGCGACTCACGACTTTGCGACTCGCATTGTAGACCCAGCATTACTTCTGTAGTAACTTACGATATATCACTCGATCGTTTACGCGAAGGAATTATCGTAATAAGTTACTACAGAAGTAACGCTCGCGTAAACGTAGTAACAGTCAATTATTTTCCTCAAATTCAACTGTGATTGAATAATTTCTTAAGGCTTAAGCGGGGAGCACACACTTCTGCATAACGCATAATGCATAAGCATAAGAAAATTGATTGGTCCATACACATGTGCATAAGAAAATAGACCAATCAGTTTTATTATGCTTACGCATTATGCGTTGTGCAGAAGTGTGTGCTCCCCGCTTTATGCTGGGTCTACAATGCGAGTCGCAAAGTCGTGAGTCGTAAGAATTGACCAATCATAGTCGATTATTCTTCTCAAATTCTTATGACTCACGACTTTACGACTCGCATTGTAGACCTAGCATTACATTACTTGTGACGGGATCAAAATGGGATGTTTTGATTGGTTAACTCGGGTGACACGCGCGTGACGCGCTCAAGGCCTTCACAGGCCTAGTTTACACCGATCTCTTGATACGCATATCAAAT